>NW_021833519.1:0-28660 GCF_006345805.1 Octopus sinensis | reverse complement strand
TTCAAGATGCGTTATTTTGTTGTTAAGAAAACGTTCTCCAATCTCATTGAGAGAATCGGTCTTGCCATTAATTTTTATTTCAAAGTGGCTGGCAATTTCATAGACCATTTCAACTAAATTTTCAATTTTGTTGCATGTTCGTCGTGTACAACCAGTTTTGTTTTCTGCTGTCGACGATGCAGTAACCTGATGGCCGCGTACATCTGTGCACCATCCTTCAGATCTCAACTTTTGATATTTGAGTGTTTAATAAAATTTTCAAGTACTTGAAATTTTTCTTTTTGATTGTTATCGATATTTTCCTACGTTCTCTTTGGGGTTTTCGGGCAACCAGAAATATGACCTTAAAAAAGTTAAATATGACCGTAAAAAATATGACTTTATGACTTTAAAATTCTAAAATATAACTTAAAAATATTAAAATATGACCTAAAAAATCAAAATATGACCTATCGAATTTTGATTTTTAGATATTCTGAATTTGAAAATATAAAAAATTAAACATTTCAATCAATGATTTATTATAATATTGCATCATATAATATTTAATATTTTCTGGCTTGAAGTTTCTATCCTTTTCGAGCAATTTATTCAGCATAGAAAAGCTTCTTTCTGCAGATATTGATGTTGAAGGACATTTCCATAAGTAAATAAATGTTTCTGGAGAAATACTAGAAATTCTAGCATTTTTAATATTCGTCATGGTAACATACTTATCCGCTTTAAAAAATACTTGTTAAAGTCACAATTATCCTCACCAAAATTAACGGAATCAATGAATTCAATTGCATCTTTAATTGTATAAAATTTTTCTTGGCATTTTCTGATTTCATCAATAATAGGGTTGTAAAGCCATTAACTCTGCCAGATTTTTCTCCAAATTTTCAGAGCTAACAGTATTTTTCGCATTCATCACAATCTTTCCACAATTTGGATAGGATAAGACAATTTCGCAAACTCTTGAAAGATATTGACTATAATATTTTGCTGCGTCCAACCAGCTGCCCCATCTTGTTAGAACAACATCAGGTGGAAGTCCAATAACTGTAAAAAGACTCCTCCGGGAGGGATTTTTTACAATCGACATTTTGATAGACAAGATTAAGTCGTCAATATATTTATAATGTGCTCTAATCTTTAATGCACAATTGTGCAGAAGATGAGCAAAACAAGTCATATGAATCATTTTACCTTCAATGTACTCGCTGCTAAAGTCATATAACGGGCAGCATCAGAAATAAATAATAAAAAATTTTCCCTTTTATATCATAAATTCGAATTGTGTCATCCACAATTCTACAAATTGCAGATGCATCACAAATTTCAATTTCCAAACAATTTAATAAATAAATTTTTTCAGGACTTTCAATAGTCCCACAAAGAACGTTAGCAAATTTCTGTTTATTGATTTCCGTTTCATCAACAAGTATGAATATATCTTTTCCAGAAATAATTGTTTTAAGCATTTCAATCAATTGATATTGCAAATCTGGAACTATATTTCTGCACCAACTTTCGCTGGGAACAGTAAATCCGAGATTATTAAAAAAATTAATAAAGTGTTCATTTCTTATTTTGTAAAGAGGTATATTCGCCTTCGTCATCATTTCGACTAAGCAAATTCCGAAATTTTTCTTTGCTTCAAGTTTCGGAAGAGTGTTGAGTTGCGTTTGAAATTTTGTCTGTTCCTTTTTTATGCCGGGTAGTTTCCCTGTGCTGCACCACATTGAACGTTTTCGTAAAATTAACAAAAACTGAGCATTTCAAACAAAATAAACGTCCAGCTGAATCAATCTGAAATTCAGACGGGTATCGTTTAATTATTTTATTTAACTTTTGATTGTTAGATTGCTTTTGTTTCGGCATGTAATCTATAATATTTAAGCGGCCAACTACCAAAACGTGTGAAAACGTGTTATTGTCAAAATTTAAACAAAGATTAATAAAAATATATGATTTAATAAATATAAATATGACCTAACAAAAAAATATGACCTAAAAAAATTATATGACCTAACGCAGCGGTTCTCAACCGTGGTCCCCGGGGACCACTAGTGGTCCCCAGAAAATTTTTAGTGGTCCCCAGGAATTTTCGAAAAATAAAAATATATTAAAGTTAAAACTAATTGTACAATTAAGTATAAATCAAAAACATTGAAATTAATCTGATTTGATTAGCGTGGTTTATCATTCTAGTTATGGTTAACAAGAATCGTCGTCTTTGGTCGGATTCTTACGTACAATTTGGATTCACTAAATTCATTGCCCCAAATAATGAAATAAAGGCAAAATGCATGATTTGCCATAAAATTTTGGAAACAATTCACTGAAACCTTCTCAACTTAGGCCCACAAAGAGTCTGTACACCCAGAAAATTCCTGTTGAAGACCCAATTCCAAACTGGATCGTTCAACCTTTCTTGACCTCATTTAAAGAATATCAGGAACTCAATTTTCAGCAGAGCTTGATTGAACTTCAATGTAATCAGTCTGCTCAGATTATTTTCAAATGTACTTCATTATTAGATTTTTGGTATTCTCATTAATAATTACTTTTTATTGTTAGGTGTCAGATGGCGAAAGAATTCCCCATTTTGAGTAAAACTGCATTGGAATCAATACTTGCATTCCCCACTACTTATCACTGTGAAATGGCGATGTCGTGTCTGACTTTTCTAAAACAAAATATAGAAATAGACTACGGGTACAAGATGATATGCGAGTAGCTTTGTCGAACATAGAGCCTGATATAAGTAAAATTATTCTGAGCAAACAAGATCAGAATCTTACTAAATTACTATTAAATTTTCTGTTATTTTCATAATGTTCATGTTATTTTTATAATAAATATTCGAACATGTCTAAACCTGGCCCTGGCGAGGCCAAAAATTGTGCGCTAATACCAAAAATGTTTATTTTATTTAAGGTGGTCCCCACAAAATTTTATAGTGCAAAAGTGGTCCCCAGTCTAAAAAAGGTTGAGAACCGCTGACCTAACGGCATAAAATATTACCTATAAGACCTAAAAAAATTAATAAAACTATTAAAAAATATAATAATAGTTTATTAATTATAGAAATAACATCAATATGACCAATAAAAAATAATATGACTTATATGACTTTTGGTTGCCCTACTCATTACTCATTAGATCTGTCGTCACTACAGCCTAGGATTTGCAATTAACCGAAAATTAAAAAAGCACGTACCCGGGTGTGCTCCGTCTCGGCCAGGATAGCGGTGCTCCAAGGCCCAAGGTCACAGTCAAATGTGTATGCGCAACTGGTATCAGAGCCTTTTCCAACCCGGAAGAACTTGATGAATTCTATTCCACCCTCACACATTTATATAAAACCCTCAGTTCTTCATACATGTGCTTCATTGCTGGTGACTGGAACGCCAGAGCTGGAAAACATGGAAGAAATCGGAGAAATACACCTGATGAAATGCACCTTACCATCTCATTGTGGCGACACAAGTAATCGCTGTTTAACATCTCAGAAGGGTAGCTTAATATTTAAAATTCGAATTGTTCAATTTAAATTGTTACAATCAATTATTAAAATGCTTAAAAATTGTTTATTAGTATGAAGAATTTTCAAAAGTTTTAAGAAACTTGTTTAAAAGATTTTCTCAAAACACGAGACTATAGACATTTTCGGATTATTAATGAAATGATACAGTGCACGACAAAAGTAACCGGACAAGCCAAAATTTCCATTATTTTAAGTCATTTTAAAACTTTTTCACATAAATCACCCTTTGTACATTAATTTACACGAAAAACAATTTTTTACATTTTTAATTTAATCTTTTTTTCAATTGTACATTAAATTTAAAGCATAAATAATTACGAGGTGCGACAAAAGAAACCGGACAGTTAAAAATAATCAAAAATTAGTATCTAGAATTGCCTCCTTTGGCATTATACACTGCGTAGCTTCTATCCTTCATTGATAAAATTAGTTTTTGTATGAACTCTATCGGGATTGATCTCCAAATTTGGATAATTTCCTCTTTTAGGTCATTGTGACATGTTGGGGTTTTTTCATCTATTTTTCTTTTCATATACGAATAAAAAGTTTGATCTTCTCCATTATATTTAGACGCGGACGCAAACCAGGGACATTATCCAACACGTGACAATTAATAATATCATTTTTATTCTGGTTTGACAAACTTAGATATTTCTCAACCTTTTGAGTCATAATTTTAATAAATATAAAACCAGGGCATTATTGCGG
Source organism: Octopus sinensis (assembly GCF_006345805.1). Taxonomy (NCBI): domain Eukaryota; kingdom Metazoa; phylum Mollusca; class Cephalopoda; order Octopoda; family Octopodidae; genus Octopus; species Octopus sinensis. The sequence goes on along the minus strand of NW_021833519.1, from coordinate 24,417 downwards.
ACCATGGCGATAGAGAGTCTCTCAATAAAATGCCAATATTCCCACTGGTTTCTAATAATATTCTGCATGCAGCCTCCAGTCTTTCTATTTAGATTTTGTGCAAAAGTTCCCTGACACAAGTTTTTTCTATCTGACAATTTACTTCTCAATTCTACGGTTTTCAGCAAATTTATAACTGTTTCGGGTTCCAAAAAAGATGATTTTAGGTTTTCAGTCAAATTAGTATTAACAGAACAACGTTGGTGATCAATAAACCGGATAAATTGTCCAGGTTCGACTGAAAATTAGTATGAAGTTGGCTTTGATAAACATCACGTTCCCAATTTTGGTTTTGTTTACATTTACACTCGGTCTATAGTTTTTGAGAATTGAATTAGAAGAAACATTGAATTAGGAGAATCGCTGACTACAGGAAAATAGCGAGGCCACAAAATATACAACTTTGTCGATTGACATGGGGAGAGAAAAAGATCGAGGGAGTTTCCGTGTTGCACTTTTGTATTAAAGCAAACTGTATTATCTAAAATCAGTAAAATCTCCGAATCGTTAAAGAAGTGATCGAGATGCGGATTTTTTAGGCCAAATATTGACTTGATGCCAATTCTCTACTCCGATCTGGCAAAAGGTGAGTTCCTCGCTTAGGTAATGGCATAAACGTTTCCTGGCTGGTTTTGCCATGAGTAAATTCTTTTGTTTATCTTACTGTATGCGAGGTGTGCAAAAAACATGTCTCCAGCATTTTGTTTGAAAAAAGAAATTTTTTGGCAAAAAGATTGAGGTCTTTTATTTGCCTAGGAAGTAGGTCATCGAGAACGTTTCGTATTGTAGATAATGAGTCTCTAAGAATCAAAGTCTTTATGAAGCTCGATTGGGAAATATGCTAGTTTCATAATTGGACGGCTCGTAGAGTTGAAAAAAGTGGTCTTCACCCTCTTTCGTGCAAACATAGTATTTGATGGTTTTCACGGCATTCATTGTGTAACGACATCAGGAAGAAAGCATTATATGCGGCTTGATTTTTTTCGTAACAAACGTGTTTGGCTCAATCCTAAGCATAGAATGCTCATCGTGGAAGCCGACCCTGTTATTGAAATAGAAAGAGGACAAGATTTGAAAAGTACATTTGGTTTGCTATTATGTGGGTGTTAAATAGTATTTATATATTTGAGTTGTGTAATATATTTATCACAAATTTGCATGACGACATTCACATACGATAAAAATATGTAATTTCTAAATAAATAACACGTATCTTACTAATCAAATCGGTGATGACAATAAGAACAATGCAGAACAAATAGCAAACAAAGATTAGTCGGTCGATAACCAGAGCAGAATATTTCCGTTCAGTTACAAAATAGTCATCTTGTCGTTTCTTGTTTGTTTTTTTTCGTAGGAATAAAGCATAGTCTCGAATGTTAACTATGCTCTGCCTGAAATCTACACTGTAATATGTCAGAATAATTGCCATTTTCCACGATTAGTCTCGGTTGTTGTAATTGCTGGCTATAATTTATGTCCCTCGTAGTTTCACTATTCGAATGAACTCTAACGGAGCTCAATTCTTTGCTCATTCCGAGAAAAGGACCGCAGTATTCAAAGAGAATCTGTTGGAATGACATCAAATCGGACTTTTCTAGTAACAGGATGGACTGGAGTATTTTTAGTGACATATATATTGGATATATATATCGCTACTAGAGTTGAAAGAGCAGTCATGGTGATGGTGGCCCCAAATAACTCACCTGAAATAAAAGTAGGAGGACACCAATGATGGGGATGACTGCTGATTTTGGAGTACTCTGAGCAAGGAGAAGCAAAAGAAGAATAAAAGCAAGGAATATACTGAGACCTACAACTAGTAATATAAAATTACCGATTATGATTTTGGCTGGAGACCACGGAGGAATCCAGAAACTGACGACTGTGAGAAGTGAAAGAAGCATGCAAGGGATGACCAAAGTAAAAAAATGGAACATGACCTTCCTCCTCATTTGAACGGAATATCGGAGAATTGTATATCTATACTGAGGACAGCAGGAATAACTGAATACTTAAATACTAAAAGTACTTTTTGAGAACACGACTTCCGGAATTTCCAATAATATCCCACTCGTTGCTGGGCACGTAATTGCTTAATATAACTCGACGAATGCCCAAATAAAAATCAAAATCGACTCGACTGTCATCATACGTCCAGGGTCCAAACTCCATGGAACAGTTTTGCACGTCGAAGGGGAAGTAGGTCACATCAAAGTCGCACAAACTTTTGTACAACGATTGGGGCATCCACTGCACTTGTCCGTCATGCTCAACTACAGCCAAGGCTTCCCTTTTTTCATTCAGTCGATCGTCGGCTCTAATTTAGCCACAACTAAAAGCACGTGTTATAAAGGACAATGTCAGGTGACCAGATGAGACCGATCTTGATTTTGACGTTTGTTATGTTGTCGTAGTCTTTCGGATTCCACCTCAAGTAGACATCGTTCCAAGTCTGCAGGTTAATGTGTAAAAATACCAGAGTCACCCAAATGCTTGTTGTCAATGTCCCTTCAATTTCATTCAAATCCACAACTTGGATTAGTGACAGGCCCATTGAGACCTTCACAATGTCACTTGAATTGACAGTTGGGGATCCGTATATTCCCCGCTCTTCGTACCCCAATATCAGCTTGTTCAGCAACCTCTTCTCCGCGGGAATCCGCAATGACTCCAAACAGTCTATCCATTATATTCTCAATATACCAGTCCTCAATGAACTCATTATCAACATTAATATCATTTTGGCGGAAAATTAACTATCAGCTGAAGAGTTTAATATATATAATTTGCCCTAATTAGAAATAATTGATTTGGTGGATGATTACGTTGATATTAATTAGCTGATTGTTTGTTAATTTTTTTATTATTAAATGTGTGTGCATGTAAAATTTTGATTATCCCTGCTTGAATAAAAGTAAAGAACGTATATTTACTTAAACTAATCCAAACAATAGTTGTATATTTCTTAGATTATGAGTGTTGCAATTTTAAGTCGCCTGTCCCTCGTTAGTTTTTTCTCCGAAATTAATTCTCGGTCTGAGTATAGTTGTCATTATATTTTGCGTCCATAGGTTCACCCGTTTGGGTTCCAATAGATACACTGCTTTTAAGGACTTCTGTTGGCAGATTTTTCAAAACTGGAGCTAATAGTTTGCTGTTTTTTCCAAGCTGAGGTCACACTTTGGGCTTTCTTAGAGAGCGTGTACAATCCGGAATCAGATTGGCTTCTGTAGTTTTGTTATTTTTCGCTAAGGGGCAGTCTCCGTATGTAGCCCAGTGTTCTGAGGATCCACAATTGATACAGAGTTTCGTGCTTACTCTTGGATTTGGGCATTATTTTCTATGATGAGGACCGCCACAAGTTAAGCATCTTATTTCTGCTTAGCAATAACGTGCTATATGCCCGTAGGATTGGCATTTGTAACAACAAAACCATTCGCAGTCAATTTTTCTGAAGCTAATGTTTGTTCCCAGTCGGATTAATGAGTTTGCCTCACCTCTCGAGAGGATAGTCAGCTTTGCTATTGGTAAATTTATTCCAGCCTTCATGAAGCGTTTCACTTTAAATCCCGATGAGAGTATCGTCAGAGATACTTTTCCAGTTCATCATTACTTGCCAATATGGGATTTTCTTTAAGAAGATCTCTGATGAACGTAGTTTAACCTGTCGTATTTGATGGCAATCCGAGCCGAAAGGTTTCAGCTCATAAAGCTCCATTTGGAACTTATTAGTTTCCCCATGAAATCTGAACTCGAGCAAAAAGTGGGCCATTTATTTTGCGTGAAATTATTGTCTTTAGAACAGTTGCTGTATAGTATGTTGTATTTCACTACGTATTTGTCTGTTTATAGTCAGATGAAGTGATAAAGTTTCACGTGGAGTATCATTATCATTGTTTTGAATGACAATGTTAGGATTAATTTGAGTGAGCACTTTATGTCTGGTATCCCTTTGCGAAAGTGAGCACTCGCCTATAGTCGAGTTGTCGCCTAACTCGCCTAAATTTATTTGGCAACTCGCCTACTTAAAAAAAAAAAAAATTTATTTTTACCAGATTAAATCTAATTAATTAAAATTTCAACAATTTTTTTACTTTAATCCTTATTATGACTGACTTTGAACTGCTTAAAAGCCAAAGAGGTGGCAAACTTTTACTACACCGGAACTATTTGTATAATACAGGTAGAAAAAAAGACGGTCTTACCTATTGGAGGTGCAGAAATCGAGAATGCAGGGCGAGGTGCACGGTGGATGCTCAAAACAAGTTGAGCACAAAAAATGCTCATAATCATGGCCCCTTTGAGGATCATGAGATAAAAAGCATGAAACTAGTTTCTGACCTGAAAGATGCCGCAAAGGCGTCAGAAGACAGAACTATGAATGTGGTGTCAAGAAGCCTCATTGGAGCCAATGTTGACGTCATTAAAATCTTGCCAAAGGAACGTTCATTGACTCGTCTCGTTCAACGGGAAAGAGAAACACTGATACCAAATTTTGTTTCGACCATTCCTGAAATTCCTGAAAGTTTGTGTTATAATGATCGGGGCGAAATTTTTTATCGCAAGGTTCTGGAATTAATGATGTAAATCGTTACGTCATTTTTTGTTCGGATTATCAGGTTGACATTTTGAGAAAATCAGATGTCTGGGTTGACATTTTGAGAAAATCAGCGAGCCTAATCAATTCGAACAAATGATTACAATACAAGGAAAATACTTAGGTAAATTCTGGCCTCTTGCGCACGCTTTTTTGCTCAACCAAACAGAAAATGCCTACTGTGCATTATTTGAAGAAATAAAGACACTTGTTGTTACTTCACCAGCAAGTATTTTAATTGATTTTGAAAAGGGGTTAATTAACTCCACAAAATCAGTTTTTTCGTCGTCTAATGTATTTGGCTGCAATTTCTATTTCGGCCAAATCATATGGCGGAAAATACAATGTCTTGGTCTTGTGGGAGCAGAGCCTACAGAGACGTTTCATCGTGAGAACGAAAATTATTGAGAAAATGCTACCATTTAGCTTTCATCCCTGTGGAAAATGTTTTATTGGAATTTGAAAAATTTTCTCTTGATGCGACAGGAAAAGAAAACAATCAACAAATAATGAATTTTTTGATTTAATTTAAAAAACAATTTATTTCTGCTCCATCTTATGATGTCAGTTTTTGGAGTTATTTTCATCGGGTATTAAATTCAATGCCCAGGACGACCAATTCATTGGAAGGTTGGCATAAGCTGTTGAACAGTTCTTTTAATAGAGCGCACCCAAATTTGGCAGCTTTGTCAATGTTTTGGCCAGGGAAGAAAAAAGACTTTTTGTGAAAATGACAAAAATTAAGTCAGGAAGGTATCTTAAAGTGTCTGCGACAGACTGCAAAATGGAACTTGAACTGAGAATAGCATGTGAAAATTTTCATGAATTTGAAGTAGATTGCTATTTTAAGCTAATTGATGGTTTGATTTGCTTTAAAAGTTCAGAATAAAAAGTAATTGTTTTAAAATTTTATTTTATTTACCCTTAATATTTTTCTTCGTAGAAGAGTTGTCGCCAAATAAATTTAGGCGAGTTAGGCGAAAACTCGTCTACAGACGAGTTTTCGCTCAACGTTATCATTGTTTTGAATGACAATATTAGGATTAATTTGAGTGAGCACTTTATGTCTGGTATCCCTTTGCGAAAATAAACTTATCTTATTGTTACAATTGTTTCAAATAATTACAATTTTTGTAATAAAACTTTAGAAAACATTTAATTATAAATTTTATTATTTTTTATTATATTATGTCACAGGCCACAACTGTTACTCCGCCAGATATGTTACACTAAAAATTCATATAAATAGAAATAAAAACTTTTAAAATAAAAATTTATACAAAGCATAACCTAATTGTTCGCAAAAATATGCTTTTCTGATAGAAAAAATTTGGACTGAAACATAATTTTTTCCCAAAACCAATACCGTGTAAAATATGAGTTTTAAATTATTTAGCAATCTATTTAATTTTGGCTTATCCATATCTTTTTTTTATTAAATAATTATCTTTTTTTTTAATAAAAAAAATTTTAAAAGCCTCTTATTAGTTTAAAACGTTTTCTATCAAGGAATCACAAAAAAGAAGGATCATTCCCAATTTAATTAAGCGTGAAACATGTATTTTCTCATACATGTCACCTGTCTCACTTTGTATTGTTACTACAAAATCGTCTTTTGCCACAATTGTGTATTTCACCATCTCTAATCCATCATAAAGTGGATATTGTCGTTTGTTAGCGTCATTATCTTGCCTAAATTACATGTTTATACATCCCAAATACCTTAAGATTACTATCTCTCCTACACTAAAAGTAGCCTCGTCATACTTCCATTTTCTTCTCTGAGCCATTTTATCAGCTGCCAACAATGTTCTGAAATAACGAAGCATTTCATGAGCTCTTTTGGTAAAAGATAACTCAACTATCGCGAATTTCGAAAAGAATCGACAATTACAAGAATCTAATCTTTATATAGCCAAAAGTACCCAGTTATAAGAATCATTAATATCTGAATATCTCCTTAGGTCCACTAAATCGGCGATATACCGATCGCGACTCCGCCTTGCAATGATCGGCGTAACTGGGGGTTTAGTAGCCAATGATTTTTTTGACTAAAAAATTAATAAAAAAACTTAAAACCTGGCAAGGAATACATCGTTTTATGACACGATTGATCTCTGCACGTGATATTCCGTGGTATAAGCGCGCCAATTTTGAAAACAACCGGTCTCGACCAAAATGATTCAAATTATGTTCAGCCAATTGAAAAAACATTTATTATGCAAACTTCAATATATTTATCTTTAAGTTCAGCTTCATCGCTGCAAAAAATCTTAATTTAAGTCCATCTTTAGTGATATATGGAGCTCCATCCAAAAAATCAAATTTATTTGCTAATTTCAGTAGTCTTGATCTTTGCATCCGCGAAAGCGTCCTGCTGACGAATACAAAAACATCAATATTTTTAAAATTTATAAGTTTTCTTTGATTTCATAGAAATTACCAAAGGATTCATGTTTTAATTTTTTCCAACTTGACAATTTGATGTTGGTGTAACACATCTGGCGGAGTAACAGTTGTGGCCGGTGACATATTATAATATTTATATTTAATATAATTTATTTTAATCAGGAAAGCCAATTATTCCTAATCGAATACATTTTAAAAAATGTTGTTAAAATGTTTTTTTCTGACAGTGATAGTTCCGAGTTTGATTATTATTATAGATCTGAAGGATCGATGACGTTTATATTTTTTTAATAAATGATCCTTAGATCCAGGATGTTTTATCTTCTTCTGCTTATGCAACAAATAAAGAAAACTTAAAAGATTTTAATCTTTTCTTTAATTTTAAATACGGGTCATTATGGTTTATAAATCCATATGATTCTGATTATCGCCACTTCATTGACCATCCTGAATTTAAAAAATTTTTTCAAGTAATTTTATTTGAACGTTTATATTTATTAGATCACTCCAGTATTCAATAGTGTTTATGAGAGGTTCGAGCATTACCTCAATGATCACATTTTCTACACCAATTTTGTTGTCGACCTCCACGGTCAATCGAGAGAGATGACAAAGGAGGAGTTAGAAAACTTCCAAGTGATAAACCAAGCCTAATCATTGTGCCTAAAATAATTTCTTATTTACTGCTGTTTTAATATTTTGTTTATAAAATTTGTTTGAAGATTTAAACAATAAACAGGTTAAAAAGGAAGGAAAGAAAAAGGAAGGAAGTTAAAATGTGGAACTAAGTCGATGTGACATAGTATGTCTCTGTTTCCTCAAATGTGAAAATAAATACTGTTGGGCGTCCTACTAAATTGTTAGAAGTTGATATCCAACCCAAAGTAGGATTTATTGAACCACCTGGTATGAACAATGAATCATATCGGCTTCTTTCCAAACACTTAATACCTCTGAAAACATTTATCGGCGATGATCATCGGAACGAATTCTCTGATTGGTTTAAAGACTGCAATAAAAAACTATGCGGATATCATGAACTAACAGATATCAATATTTCTGATTATAGAAAACAGAGAGTTATATAATGAAACAAAATTTTATATTCGATTAGTTAATATTGAACAAAATGAGTTTGAAAAAATCTATTTAGAAATTGGACATGTATTTTCTGAGTATGAAATTCATCTGAAATTGGCTAACGAGCAGAGAATATATTATTCTAATAAAGCTGGAAAGGAGTTTTAATCACCATGAACATTCTGTTTCAATTTATCAATAATTTGGAAAAAGAATCTGACATTTCTATTGGCGAAATAGAACTTTGCGGGTCTTTAAAGAAAAAAGAACATATAGGACTACGATCACTAGATTTCTATTTTGAAGTATAAATTGAATCCAACTTAAGTTAATATCAAAGCTATAAAAAAGTGTCTTTTAAAATCAATCGCAAGAAAACCGCTCCATTCTATTTTCTCTAACAGTTATGAGAATATTGATATTCCTGAATTTTCTCAATGACTTACTAAAGGTAAAGGAAATAACAGTTTTCTGCAGAAAGAAATTTATTTTCAAATGAACAAAATTCAACATGCAATCAATGTAACAAGGCCAAAAATGTTGTTAATCATCTGGCAACACGATTTAACAGAATCCTAAACAGCGACTGCATGAGAAGACATAATGAAGGTGTTAGATGCATACATCTGCATTTATATATCCAAACGTCTAAAGACACACTCATTCGGTCAATTGCTGCGACACAAAAGACAAAAATCCAAGTGGACACTTTAAGTATAATTGCCGCTGAAATAGAAGACAGATCAGACATTTTCGTTTATGACAAAGTGAAAAATGAGATCGTGATTATAGAAATTAGAATCACGTCGAAAAACATTCAAACAGACTGAGGTGGTTAGACAAGTATGACTTGTTAGATAGTGAATTGAAAATTTTATTATGCTAAAAGAATAGTTTGTACTAGTTTTTTGTAAGCTCGAACTTGTTCAAAAGTTGTCCTGAAGATACAACAAACTAGAAGATGTCAAAGACGAGTACCAAAAATATGATTGGGACCACGTAATGACGAATTTAAATATCATAAATATAAAATTAATTTTTATTTTAATTAATCATAAATTTTAACGATTTTTTTATATATTATTATGAGTGTTTATTTATAATAATTTATTTTAATTCGGACAGCCTATTTTTATTAATAAAATACATTATACCAGCAGCCGTTTTAAAATGGTTGATCATATGTATTCTGCTTCAAGCGATTCTGACGATTGTTCAGTAATTGTATATTTACATAATAAAAACTTACTAGCTACCTGATGTGGCTTTTAGTTCTGCCTACATGCCAGATATAGAAAAGAGAAAATGTCATTCTTTATTCTTCGATTTTGAAGAAGGCGATTTCTGGAAAGTTAATCCCGAAGATCCTAAATTTCGTCGATTCATCAATTATAAAGAATTCAAACAATTTTATAATGTAATTTCACTGTAATGTAGATATTCATTAGACTGTGCCTGTATTCAATGAATTCTATGGTCGCTTCGAATTCTTTTTAAACGATGAGACTTTGAGCACAAATTTCGTTTTTGAACTTGAAAAACCGTCCAAAGAATTAACCAAACAAGACCGAGCCAAATACGAAATTTTAAATCGATGCGAATAATGTTTTCGTTCCTTAAAAAATTATTTATTTGGCTATTTTAGACTAATTTTTGTAGTTAGTTCTTTAAAATTATTTTTGGGAAATTTCAAAAAAATAGTTAATCAATATAGGTAGGAACTAACATCAAAATGTGGAACTAAGCTGTTAATTTGAAATTAAAATCATTTTTTATGGTAAAAAATTTCAGCACACTTAAAAAATAAAAAAAACTCGAACAATTAACCTTCAGCTTCATTCGTACAATTAACCTATAAGAATTGAATTTTGGAATCCAAACCGTGCCTCATTAAAATATGAATACGTCAGGTTTACTCTCTTCAGCTTCATTGCCTGACTTTTAAGAGAACAGTGCTCGGGATCTCTGGAAGCGACTATTAATAGATGTCTTTTCCAATAATTACTGGGTTAATTTATGCAAAAAACTAAACACGAATTAGTTCGGATCAGTGTTTGTTTAATGTTTGGTATACAAATGTGCCATTTTTTGCTACCATTCTGGGAATCAAATTTTACGTTAGCGAACCGATAGTCTCTCTGTCAAAAGCGTAGGGTAAAAACCTTCGAACTCGTCTTTTAGTAACAGTACAAAGGACTCTCTGGTCTATTGGTTTCCCGTCAATACTGAACTTAACAGATCCAAAGGAAAAAAATTATATGGAATACAATATTCTTTTCCTTGGAGGCAGGTTTTTCGTCTAGGATGTTGCATATTCCGATACCTTTTGAAAATGCATATTGGCCACATATACGACGGTTCTCGAACATGTTTGCTCTCTGGACGAAGCTCAAAAGGAATCGAAGCTTTTTTCTTAACAATGTGAATTAGCTTTTAAATCAAATTCTATTTAAGAAGCTATAAGAGCAATTTAAAAAGTCTGAAATTATAGCTCTATCTATTTTTTATGTGAATTTTTAATAACTTTACAATACTCTGGCTATCTGCCAATGACGATTTTTCTCTTGTCCTTTTATTAATAAATAAATACAATAATAAAAAAACATTACTATTTTAAGTGATCTAAATTTTCCAGATCTCTCAATACTAGACCAGATAGAAAATAAATGCCTTATTTATACTCAAATTGTTACTCACGTCAAATTTAGCCGTCCCCAATAGTTTTCTGAAAATTGAAAAGCTCGTAAAAACGTCTTTAAATTGCTTATTTTATCAATCCTGTTAGTAGTGATATATAAAAAGCGCTAAGTAAAAAATTTAGTATCCGGCATGTGACTAATCAATCCTGAATAATTTTATTAATCAAATTAATTATATAAACATGTTTGTCACACAGGCAACTAAAGATTTTCAATAAATCGATTTTAAGTATCGGTAAAGCAAAATTATATGACACAATGTCCAGAACAAGTGCAGGAATTTATATCTTACATGCATTGTCTGTTTCGGAATCTGGGGCATATTGCAAGCTTAGGAAATGAGTAAAATTGACAAAATGAAAGCAAAAACTTTTTCCCATGAAACGTCATGTGCTCAAAGATCTCTTTCAATGAATCTAATTAAACATATTGCTCACAGAATAGCACCAAAACACGTAGAAACACTAGCCTCTACATTCAGAAATTCTCAATTCCTAGTCTGAAAAAAACTATTAATTAGTGGATTTACCATTGTGATATGTAATCAAAAGAATTCCAATTAATATTGGTTTTAATATTTTGACAATTATCAAGATAGGGCAATTAAATTGTTTAAAAATTGACATTTTTATCATACATTTTGAGAATTTCTATATTCCAATCAATTTGGTTAACAAATTAAGTAAAGTGAAAATTCAATTTAATTAAAAAAATAATTTTATCACCAAATATTTAATATTTAAATATTAAATAAATTATAAAAATATTAGAAGCGTAATTGTATTTTTAATTTGATTTAATAAGGTTGCTCTATTTGTTGTTTGTTGCAGTTAATATTTTATTTCGCAAAAATCATCATAAAAATGTCAAGAACTAACGGAATGGAAAATTTAATTGCGGTTATCAATAAAATCCAAGATTCCTTTGCTTCTTCTTCCATCCCCTGCTCCTTTGACCTACCACAAATTGTAGTCGTTGGTTGCCAAAGCGCTGGAAAAAGCAGTGTATTAGAAAATTTTGTGGGAAGGTTTCAACTCAATTTGATTTTTAGGGACTTTTTACCTCGAGGAAGTGGAATTGTGACTAGGAGACCGTTAGTTCTTCAATTACATAGTTCGAAAGAAGGTGACACAATTATATTCAATTTACGCAGAATACGGGGAATTTATACATACTCCGAAAAAATTTTATAACTTTGAAGAAATTCGAAATGAAATTGAAGCAGAAACAAATAGGACATGTGGAACTAATAAATCCGTTTCTGACGTCAGTATAAATTTAAAAATATATTCCCCACATGGTGAGAATTCTCAATAAGATTTAAAACAGTAATTGATTTGACTTTGGTGGACTTGCCAGGTCTTACCAAGGTTGCTGTGGGAGGTCAGGATCAAGATATTGTTGAATTAATAAGGAATATGGTCCTCAAATTTATAGAGAAGCCAAATTCTCTGATTCTTGCTGTAAGTCCCGCTACTACGGATTTGGCAAATTCGGACGCTCTTCAAATCGCAAAGGAAGTCGATCCTTCGGGGATCCGCACTATCGGAGTCATCACTAAGCTTGATTTGATGGATAAAGAGACCAGTGCTCGTGAAATATTAGAAAATAAACTTTTTCCACTTAAAAGAGGTTTTTTAGACTTGAAATTATTTTAGGTTATGTTGGAGTTATAAACCGAAATCAAAGGGAAATTGAACAAAAAACAGCGATTGGAATAGCACTAGAAAATGAACATCGTTTCTTTATAAACCACCCTGAATATAAGTTGAAATAAATTCCAGCGACTCTTTTAGACATATGGCTGACAAAATGGGGACAAAATATTTACAAAAAACACTAAATACACAACTGATGGATCATATCATGAAAGTGATGCCTCAACTTAGTCAAAAAATCTCAGAACAACTAACAGAATTGGAGTCTCAAGTGCGAGACATAAAAAGCAGAGGAGGGGTTATGTCCCATAAATTAATGATGAAGTTTATTTTATTAATTTTAAAATTAAATCAGATCAGTCGGAGCTTTTACATCTCTACTACAACACGATATAGTATCAGCGAATACAGTTGCTCAAATATCTTCCCAAAAGTTATCGACTGGTGCTAAAATAAATCGTTGTTTCTTTAAACATTTTCCACAATTATCCCGAAAGGTTATTAAATTGTATTTTAGCGTGTTTTAGCAATCGGAAGAACGAAATAAGGATATTCTAACAAATATTCGAGTTGCTATTCAGAACGTTCATGGAGTCAAGTGATTATGTTTATGAATTATTTTTAAGAACTGGACTACATACTCCTGATTTAGCATTTGAAATGATAGTTAAGATGGAGATTGAACAGAGCATTACGCCTGTAAAATCATGTCTCGATGAAGTATACGGACATGTCAGCGATTCATTTTTGAGTGGCATAGATTTGGTTTTGTTCAGTTAATATAATAAATTTAGCTCAAAGACTATCCATGTTTACAGAATTCAGTTAAAGATCTTGTAATGAATGGTCTTCAATCATATTATCAGGAAGCATGGCAACAATTGGAACTTACAGTCAATTTTCATGCAAACTATATAAATACAAATCATCCTGATTTTATTGGGACTCCAAAGTTTTAGTTTATATTAATATTAAAGTGAAAAAAATAAAAAATCTGTAAATCCAGTTTCGGTTTTTTATTTAATTTATTAAATTATATAGCTTTCAGGCAAAAAGGGATATGTCACTTTAAAGAATTTATTGACTTCAAAAAGTAAAGGAAATTTGTTTTTTGCTACTCTGGTGAACGAAAATTTCATTTTATACAAAGACGAAGACGTTCATATTTTGTTTTTTTATTTTAGGAAAAAGATAAGAAACTATCGATATCTGGGAACAAACTTCGTTATAAAATACCTGAAAATTTCAGTACCAATTTTATCATCATTCTTGTTGGATCCGATTCCAAGTTCTATCCGACTAATAATTTTTAGAGGAAATTTATACAAGGATTTGAAAACTCTGGAATTACAGTTCACATCTTTTGAAGAATGCAACGAATGGTTGCTCGGTCTCGTTGAAATCGGTGTAAAACCTAACGATTCTGCAAACCAAGTTTATTTCTCATTTTATTTCAGAATATGTATGATTTAGAAAAAGGTGTTAACAACGTAAAAGAATGTGTTGAGTCATATGCCAAAGTGTATGAGAAAATAATTTTAGATATTGTCCCAAAAATAATTTATCTTTGCTTTATAACTAAAGTATGTTTTTTAAAATACATTTAGGCTCTTAATTTTGCTAAAAATGACTTGGTTGCTGAATTGTATTCTCAAACTTCAATTGTATGTGTTTATTAATATGTGTAAGGAAGAGCTCCTGCAACTGCCTCCTGAAAAAGTCGCCCATGACGAGGAAGTCTTGAGACTGTATAATACCACAAAAGAGGCCAATGATAATATCCAACGTATTTGCCATAGTCTATCTATTTCTCCTTCCCAAAAATTTACGATGACTCCAAGTCAGACAAATCAAAATGGGTTTTAACTGTTTTTTATTAAATTAGAAATGCTCCTGTACTCCCAGCGTAAGTTTATTTAAATTATTTTTAGTCGTCCGCGTTTCAAGAGATGATTTTATTATTAATTTTCAATATTAATCTTTTCTAATTGGAATCACTATTTTTGACTGTGGTTAATATTAAATGGCACATATCTCAATAGTATAACTTTTTAAAACAGGGAACATTTCTTATTGGTGTTTACCGAGCAAAGCGTCGACAATGAATTTATTATCCCTCAACAATTAATCGACTTAGTTCGACAATTTTCAATTTTTATAGGCTAACACAATTTAATGTCATTTAAAAAATTACAAAAATTTATTATGAACTAATTTTAAAAATCAATTTAACTATCAAAATCAATCACAATAAGTCGTGAGTAATTACTTATGATTTGACTATATCGGAACAGTTAGCAAATTTCAACATCTAAAATAAGGACATTATTAGGATTAGCAGTTAACTCTATACCATTTCCGACACTATATGTGATTTATTCTTAACTAAATGGGATCAATAGATAACTAAGTGCGAAAAACAGTAAATTAAGTGGGATTAATAACAAACTAAATTTAATCAATAAAAGATAACGTTTATGATTGTAAATATTACGTTTTGATACAAAAAACAAAAATGCTACGTAAATCATTGGAAAAGAAAAATCAAGTGTATAGAAATATAATAAATTTAATTTCAGCCTCAGAAGCACGTAGGTATTTGAAAAACAGCAATTATACTCAGCATCTCGAGACAATAGCATATTGTTGAATAAGGACTGGAATTAAACTATTTAAAAAAAGAAAGTGGAATTTATTTAAAAAAAGTTTAAAAACATGTTAACTTGTTTATATCATGCATCGAAGACGATAACACAATGCTTTTCATATTCTTTTTCTCAGTTCGTACAATCCGATCTTAAACCCAATCAAAAAATAATGGTCAAAAGTAAAAGCTCATGTGAAAAGAAACATCTCTTTTTTGAAAAACCAAATTTTATTTGAACAAGTAGAAGGTTTGTCAATTAAAGAGTAACAAACACACATGCGTGAAAAATAATTGTAGATAAAATAAAACCAATTACATCAATAATTGTAGATAGAATAAACCTTATTATTGAAATAAAGCAAAATATCGCTGACACACTAAATATGTTTAGCATTAAATTTTGAACAAAGAATTTGTTAATGTTAATCCCATTTAGTTTGATATTAATCCCAAATTGTTTGTTATTAATCCCATTTAGTTTTCTATTGATTTCACTTAGTTTGGCGTTAATTTCATTTAGTATGAGAAATGGTATAGAATCGAAAATCTTGATTGTTATGATCTGATTATGTCACTGGCGCTACTCTTGACATTCTCTGAAACAGCGGTCCTCAACCTTTTAAATGGTCAGGCTCAAAACGATAATACACCCCTCGACAAAAAAACCGGACATGTAAAAATAGTCATTTTCTATTACCCGTATCTCGGGGGCCCAAAACCTTTCTTCTTTCATTGATTCTGTCATTTCCGATCCATCCATTCATAATTGGAATTGTTTATTCCTTTTCCCAACTTTTGCGTTAGGCACCCCTGCTCGTCGCCCCGGTGCCGGTGGCTCCTTTGTTTCTTTCTTGAAAAAGAATATGAGTCAGTTTATAAATGGCTCTCTCGCTCCGTCTCCCTCTCATTTAAAATCTACCGCTAAGCCCTCGTCGAAGGACGCTTTACGGTCTCGGATTAACTCCTGTTTAATGTCGCATGATGTCAGCGCGGCTGTTCGTCTCTTGTCATCTTCTGATTCTGTCCGTACAATCACCCCCGATGTTGTTCGCATTCTCAAGGAAAAGCACCCTATTGGAAAATCAGTAACTTTTGATGTGGCCCAGTCGTCTTGCTTTCCCTTTTCTGTTTCTTCCAAACAACTTCTGGACGCCTTAAACGCCTTTAGGGGCAACAGTAGTGGAGGTATCGACGGTCTCCGCCCTATTCATTTGAGAGACTTAATTTCCGCAACTGGTGATACCGGGAATCGCCTCTTGAATGCTTTCACTAACTTGTGCAATTTATTCCTAAGCGGCAAAATTTCTGACCATCCTAGAATTCTGTTCTTTTCCGCGAATCTTACTGCCTTGGGAAAGAAAGATGGTGGTATTAGCCCTATTGTTGTTGGAAATGTCTTTCGTCGTTTATTTGCGAAAGTCTGTTGCAAGTCCGTTATCCCTTCTATTGGCGAGCAACTGCAGCCCATTCAGTTGGGTGTGGGTGTCCCTGGCGGGTGCGAGTCTTCTGTTTATGCCTGTCGTTGTTTTATTCAAGCTTCTTCTCGTTCCAATATTCCCTTTGCCTTATTAAAACTGGATGTAACAAATGCTTTCAATTCTCTGGACCGTGGGCATTTGTTGGAGGTCTGTCAAGACCGTGTTCCACATTTGCTTCCCTTTATATCACTCTTGTACTCGCTTCCGTCACTTTTAATCGGTGGTTCTTTCATTTCTTCGTCCTGTGGCGTCCAACAAGGTGATCCTTTGAAACCATTACTGTTCGCTCTTGCCATTGCCCGGGTTAATGAATCACCCCTTAATCTTTGGTATCTCGACGATTGCAGCCTGGGCGGTCCGCCTGATATTTTGCTAAAGGACTTAGTCAGTCTAATTCAGGCTTTACCCGACATTGGTCGGGTTATTAATTCCAGCAAGTCCGAGATTGTCAATCTCTCTGTTGAGCCATCCCTGTTTAAGAACTCCTTCTCTTTTTTCTGCAGACTCCTTCCTAAGTTGAGACAGACATCTTTGTCTGATCTGGAAATTCTGGGTCACCGATTCTCGCCGACTTAGCTACACGAATCCTTCTTGCCAAAAAAATCTTATAGCATCTCTGTGAAAAACTTTCTGTCATTGATCCTCATCCTTCATTGTACATCCTCAAGAACTATCTTTTGATCCCAAAAATTGTTTATATCCTGAGAAACTTGGCCGCCTGTGCTCCTACTGCTTCAGAGATCCCAAGGAATTTATATTCCTTATTCAGAGGATCTCGCTGGCTGTTTTACGCGGAAATTGTTTTTCAATCCTGCGAGCCATTACATAATAGCTAGAGGTAATCTACAATTTTAGTCAATATTCAATTTACCATTAAAAAAATCTAAAAAAATTATCAAATTAAAAATTTTTATATTTATATTTAAAAAATTTATTTGCTAAAGTTTTTAAAAACAATAATTAAAAGCATAAAACGTGTATTTAGTGGCGTAAAAATTTGAACACTTTTGCTGTTATAGTTAAAAGAGTCAATTTTTTTAATTATTTTAGAAAATACTAATGGATTCTTTTTTCAAGGGATAAATTATATCCTACTATCAGCAAAATTTTTCTTACAAGACAATTTCTGATTTCCTTGGTGTTCCAAAATCGACTGTATGTTGTTCGGAAATACATCAACGAGAGAATTATTTGTAGAAAAAGTAGATCTGGAGGAACAACATTTCTGGAAACGAAGTCCAAATATTGGTCGAACTGAAGCTAATTGTGTAAATTCAGCAAAAGATCTGCCGTTAGAAAACGAAAAAATTACTAAAAAAGTTATTTCCCCGCGAACTATTATTTGCAATTTAAATAAGAATGGTCTATTTCTAAGGATACAAAGGAAAAACCATTTTTAAGTAAAAAAACATAATTAAAAATATGAAATTCAAATTCTGTCCCAGTTGTTAAGTGTGGTGGCAAAATTATATTTTGGGGATTTTTTTATTTTGGCATGGGTACATTATGTCTTATTGATGAAAAAATTAACTCTCGTGAATATATAAACATTCTGGCATACAATCTTGAAAAATCAGCAATTAAAATGGTGCTAAAAAGCCACATATTTTAGCAAGACAAAGCCCTATTTCATATTTCCAATGCAACAATGGAATATTTTTCTGTAAATAAAATTAATTTATTTGATTGGCAGGAACAATCTCCGGACATAAATCCAATTAAAATAAAATATGAATTGTCGAAGGAAAATATAGAAAATTGACTAAAAAGTAAGGTTGTGTGCAATATGGTCAACATAGAGAGCAATGGGCCCAGTGAGTCACTCTGTTGAATACCCATTCAGAAATGATAATTTTGTTATGGGTAAAATAACAGCTTGGGCTGAGTGCAAATGTGGTTGTTTATCTATTTAGACATAATTGATCCGTTTTCGGAAAAGGTATTTTTGAGAGTGGTTTCAATTGGTCTGCAAGAGTGACGATGATGTGTTCTGAGGATATTGAGAGTATATGAAATTGAGGGTCTTACAGGTGATCGAGGATCCAAATGTTGGGTTTCTTGTTCTGGACATCAATCGAGGTGCGTATTCGAGAATCCGCCTTAATTCACGGTAATTGATACATAAAAATTCAAAAAATACTTAACTAAAACAATATAAAATATACTGTAACTGATTAAGTTTTTTTGAATGCACTTGATATTTAATTTTGTATTATCTTATGCGCTGAAAAAGCCAGCTAGACTCAGGCAATACCGCCATGGCAATTGCCATTCAGGACTCAGTCACGGTGTCTTGAAACGAAGGGGCAATTCAGAACTATTTTTTGGTTAAATTGGTTTTCAAGTTCTGAAATGACACTTTAAGCATACCACTTGGTCTCCGACAAAGTCTATGTAGCCGGGGAGGATGATCAAGTCACTACTAATTAGGTTAGTTCTCAACTTGTAGGACAGGCTGTACATGCATTAAAATATTCTATCTGCTGTGGACCCATCATCAATGGCGTGCATTTATTGACTATGTTAATTGCTTTATTATTCATTTAGAATAAAGTTTTTACTTTATTAGTTTATGATAAATGTTTAAAGTTATTACTAATAATTTTTTAATGTTACATTACTTTTAAAATGTAGATCTGTTGTAGTAACAGGCAACTAAGAAAACTCATTTTTAAGGTGTGATGAATCATTCGGACAACGAGAACAGTTCTCAGACGTCGTGGGTTCAAATCCACAAAGGAGTATAACATTAATATTAATTTTTGTTTTTTTGATCCCGAAAACCTTAATAAAAAAAGTAAAAATAATGTATTAATAATTGAATATAAAAAAAAGTGTAACCATAAAGTGTAACCAAACCTTCTCTAGCCATTAATATGTCGTTAATACATCCCCAATATATCCCCAAAGTCCATCAGATCATTCCACCTTTTACTGTTCGAGGAGGAAGGACACAATTCTCCCATATTCGTAGACGAGGACATATATTATTTATATATAAAAAACAATAATTATTACTTTAGTTGTCGTTCTCATCCACACCAACACAAATACAGTGCTTTGAATTCCTATAATATGTGTATTCTAACACTATTTCTGTGATTTTACCTACATTCCAGAAATTGATAACTGCCAATTGATATATGAACTAATAGAGGAACTCGTTGGGGATCCCCCAAATCACTGACCCCGGGATCCTTCTATAAAACCAATTTCAAAATTCCAGTAATTGATTTTCAATAAACCTCGGATTACTAAAGTCTCCACTTCCGTGAGAGATTCCGTCTCTTGAATGACACTAGTACTCCAACAACATGTGCTATTTGGACGTTGTGGAGAAGATTAATGTCCTTATCAACTCAAATGGGAATGTTGTGCGTAACTTTGTCACGGGACTACTTAAACTCAACTTAGTGGAAAGGGATTTCAGATTATTTTTTGAAATTGAATTTACATAAAACATTTTTTTAGCTTATAAAATTTTTTTTATTCGAGAAAAATGTACATTTTTAATTTCTCCATTATCACTATTTAGTTTCATGACCTCTGTTTTAGGGTATCGTGGAAAGATTTAATCAAACTTTAACACGAAATCTTTCAAAGCTGATGAGTGAAGAATCAACTAAAAACTGGATCCAATTTATTAAACGAAGCACTTCTACATATACACGACTATTCATTCTTCTATAAATGAAACACCATTTAAAAACTAAGAGAGTTTCTGGTATAACCACCGTCATTCATGATGATAAAAGTTTTTTTAATTTTTTTAATTTCAAAGAAGTGAGTGTTCGGATGATTTTTATCATGTATCATCAGAGGATATGGATGTAGAAAATATTTTAGATGTTTCAGGTAAATTTTGAATAACATATGCTAGACAACTTGGATGCTAGTGATTTTATTGAATTTTTTTCCACCTAATTTAAATTCACCATATTTTAAACGCATGAATAGAAAAATGAATGTTCATCAATCGAAATACGATTTTTCAATTGGGAGCGGAGTATTTTTTGTGAATAATTGTTAGGTTAGAGTTCTAAAGGATTTTGGGACAAATCCTTCCCTAAGGCTAAACCGATTTGAATCCCCATATGGAGAACCTGCTGAAGTTCAAATTTTGTCAAACAATCGACTAGAGGTCTATTTTATTATTATTTTATTTAACAGATTAAAACAAGTTCAGGGAAGTCTAAAATAGTTAATATGAATCAAGTTAAAAAAACGTAGACGCTTTATTTTAATAAATTTTTATTGTTGAAACGATTATTGATTAGAAATCATTGCAATTAAATTAATTATGAAGCATATCCTGGAGAGGAGGCTGAGGCGATCAGGTTTGTCTCCGAGTAGGTGTCGGTGCAGGCGCAGTCCCAAACAAGGCACTTCCCGTTGGTGTACGGGAAAATTGTTATCCCATCCGGCCTTTTTCCGTCTGTACGGATGAGACCAGGAGGCTCCAGCTGTGCCGGGAAACCAGCTGCATGCAAAGCGTTCTTGACAATTAGGTTCATTGCATGATGTCTTGGAAACCGGCCTGCACTGCGTCTGCATGAGAGAGCGTACCGTCCGAATTCGTCAACGGAAGCCCCGCAACTACAGCGGTGCTGGCGACAGATCTTCATGCAAAGGCGTAAGGAGATTGCAATTCGCAATGTCTCGTCGTCCAGTTTGTTTCCGACTGAAGGGATAGGACATGCATTGAGCCACGCTCCGGATTGTTTTTGTGAAGCGCTTCTAAGGCATGCAAGACGAGATTGATCAGAGACCTCTTCCAAGTGGTGGTAAATTGACATAGAATGCAGGTCGTCCCAACATCTCTGTGAGAATGAGTTAGCAGGTGTCTTGAGGCCTTTGTTCGACCAAATTTCGATTGCCATCTGATACCAGGAGGATGCGTTACGTTCAGTGGAAAGGGGGAGAACAGCAACCACCAGTGAGTCACACGACAATCGAGAAGAGAGGAAAGCGGGTAATGCAATATCTGCTGGGGAGCGGAGACCAATGCCTCCGAATCGTATTGGAAGCGTGGCTTGGGTCCACGAGGCTTCGTCAAAACGAATGTTGCAGAGATTTTCGGCACTGTTTTTCAGCCCTGTTTCCAGTTCTTTGAGAAGTTCAGGGTTTATAAAGCAGGGGGCAGAGCGGAGAACGTGTTGTAGCTTGGGGAGTGATATGAAGTTTTTCAACAAGAAAAACCCTTCGTGAGCGTCCAGGATGGATAGCCTGTTTGACATCAACTCAAAAGTGGATAATTTTCCGGACAGTAGTTTCTCGATTCCTTCCGAGAAAATGGGAGATCCTAAGACTTCAAGCGACCCTTTCCTGGTTATAATACCACCCGGTAAGACTGAGTGATATTTTTCCACTATACAGTCCGACCCCCAAATGGGGCACCAAGTGCCCCAAAATGCGGGGGTGCCCCAAAAACAGGGGTTGTTATTTTTTTAAAAATTAAACCATTAATAAACATCAAAAAACATTTTTACTAAAATATTCAGTTATTTTCTTTTTATTTGTAGAGTTTTGTCTGATATTGTTCGTCAATTTCAGCCGAAAATCAAAAAAATCTCGGAGCATACTTGGTGCAACATTAGAAATTTTTTCTTCTAAATTGTTAAGCAGATCTTTTGTTTTGCTACGACATTTTCACTATTTTCGGTTTCTGAATATGTATCATAAACATTATTGTCATGTCTTCGCATTCTCCATCAATTGTTTCGTTAACAACTTGATCTAAATGTTTATCTGTTAGACAGTTTTTTTGCATAAGAATCACGGTTCCTGTCGATTTTCTTCCAACAATTAACAATACTTTTAGCATCTATTTTCTCCCATCCTTTTGAAATTAGCATCATAACCTGACGCAAATTTAATTTACCAATAGAATGTGTAAAATCGTTTTCGAAATCTTGAAAACATAAAAATTCCATTAAGAAAGAGGAATAATAATCTTTAAAAATCTTGATTATTCCCATATCCAAAGGTTGTAAATAGGGCGTTGTATTTTTCGGCAAAAATAAAAATTCGATGTTCGAACATTCGGCAGTTTTATGGCATCCCGCATTGTCAAGTATTAATAATATTTTTCTGTTGTTTTTGCAAAACGATTCATTTATAAGTGTAAGCCAACTCATAAAAATCTTTCCAGTCATCCATGCATTTTGAGAAGATGAATACAATAACCCAAAATCTTGAACATCAAAATTTTTTAGACACCGAGGTTTTTTATATTTTCCAATAATCAATGGATTAAGTTTTTCCCCGATTAAACTGCAGCATAGAAGAACAGTGAGTCTTTCTTTCCCTTGTTTATAACCAAAACACGGTTCGCCTTGTTCAACAAATGATTTTTGAGGAGTTCTTTTTATAAAAAGCGCAGTTTCATCACAATTAAATATATTCTCAGGTCCATATTTTAATACTTTCTGGTCATATTTTTCAAAATAATTTTTCACATAAGATAAATCACATGAAGCTTTTCACCACATATTGACTTGAATTGAAGTTCATGCCGCAATTTAAATCTATCAAGCCACCCATTGGAAGCTTTAAAAGAAGTAAATCCAATTTTTGAAGCTGTAACTAAGGCAATTTTTTTCAAAATAGGGCCTGAAATCGGAATTTTATCTACGCGTAGTCTTTGAAATATTTCAAAGACTTGATCATCAAATTTATCTTTATCGGCTTTAAATGTGTCATATTCCTCAGAAATAGTATTGCCGTGTTGCAAGAAAGGTACAATATTTCGTTTTATTATTGATATTGTTCCTTTACTTGTGTTGTACTTTTTCATTAGTTGCCTCTCAGATAAATTTTTCTTCAAAATTTCTTTAGCAATCTTCAATTTAGTTTCGTAATCCATAACCACAGCAATAAAAATATAAATTGAAAATAAAACAAAAAATAATTAATTTATTATAATTTTATTTTATTTTTAATTCCTTATAAATGATTTTATGGTGCCCCAAAAATTCCATAATTTTTTATCGATTTTTATTTTTTTTCTGCCAAAATGTACTTTTGGAATAAAGTGCCCCAAATTGCGGGGGTGCCCCAAAATCCGAGGGTGCCCCACCCCTGGGGTCTGCCCCATTTTGGGGTCGGACTGTAGTCGCGAAATCTTCCTCGTTGGCGTTGAGGTTTATGATCTCACATTTTGAAGGGTTCAACTGTAATCCAATTTTGTTCAGACTTACAGCGATTGATTCGATATCCAAGATGACTTGGTGAGCAGGACCACCAATAGTAATGTCATCCAGATACCAAACGTTGAGCGGTGATTTTACGGCGCGTGGTGTTGGGTTAACGCCCATGGAGAAGAGTAATGGACCAAGGGGGTCACCTTGTTGGACCCCAGAGGAGGACAAGATCGTGTGTCCGTCTATCATTAGTAGCACATGCTGGCCATCGGGAGTAATGGAATGTTATGTTTGCTGCATTCTTTAAGGAAGTATGAGCGGTCGATGCAATTAAAAGCATTTTTCATGTCCAATTTAGCAAGAATACAGTCGTTATAAGCCGAGTGTGAAAACTCTGTAAAATCCCTCACGGCGTGGACAGTGGCTTCGCAGCCACCTTTAACACCGCAACCGATTATTGTGGAGTCATCTGGAGTCTTCGGTCCGGAATCAATCTCTTTCATCAGGAAACTTGGATCCCTGATCTCGGTTCAGACGAAAGATAGAAGGGAGACCGAATGGCTGTTTCAACGCCTTTCAACAACCGTTGTCAGGGGTAATAGCCACGCTATCCTTTCTGCTCTTAAGCAACCTTAATTAACTTATATTTTCTTTTTTATTCAATA
>NW_021833518.1:0-27500 GCF_006345805.1 Octopus sinensis | reverse complement strand
AGAAAAACATATAACACTGAGGACAACTGGAGGTTTCTACAGGACAAGTTAATGTGGCTGGTGCAAAGTTTCCTCTAACATGAAGAAAAGGGCCTGGAAGGCCTCTTCTAGAGTGAAGAAAAGGGCCTGGAAGAGTGGTAATAGTAAGAACTGTATTAGGTAGCTAGAAGGGAAGCTAGGAGACCAGCATATTTAGCGAAGTGAGAAGCAGAAAGGAAGAAGTTTGCCAATGTTCTGTGACATGAAGACCAGTGGCTTGAGGTGTTTTGGATTGCAAGACAATGTGTGAGAGAAAATCAAGACGTTGTGAAAGAGAAAAGTGTATACTAATGGACTATGGTACATTTGTACTTTGTAATTTTGAAAAGAGACAATAAAGGCTTCTAAACACGGAATACTTGGGAGAAAGAGAGCCTTCCAAATGGGAGCCTAGCAAAGGACCAGCCATTCTAGTCAATGGCAGTATGAGAAGTGTGTTTGCATGAGTGATGGTACACTTGCAGTTAGTGTTTCTGCAAAGAGAGGGGCTTGGACATGCCACTATGAAAGGCTGCTAAAGGTGGAGAATGCATGAGAGAAGGAGAATCTGCTTAATGTGGATCCAAAAGAGAGACCAGCTATCCGAATTGACAGAGAAAAAATTGGGTGCATGAGGCATCAGTTGTAGTGTGCAAGAGAGAAGACTGTGCTAGTATGATCATATGATGCATATAGATGAGGACAGCTGCATAAGAAGTGCTGAGCTTTAATTGTGGAGGGAATGTATGGAAGGAGTAGACCCAGAAAGGTGGAGTATGAAGTAGTGAGGAAGGATCTTCAGACATTGGGCTTTACAGAAGAGATGACAAAGGAATGAGATTTTTTGCAGTTTACTTTGCTTGAGAAGACCTATAAAGCTAAGTAAACTATGACCATCCATACATGCAGGCATATCCTCTACATCCCTCTCTCAGCCAAAAGGTCCTTCTCTTGAGAGCTTGCGGGTGCTGGTGTTACATAAAAAGCACTTGTGCCAGTGTCACGTAAAAAGCCCTTGCACCAGTGCCATATAAAAAGCCCTTGTGATGGCATCATAAAAAAACCATCATGTTGGTATTATGTAAAAAGAACCCATGCCGGTGTCATGCAAGCAGAACTTGTGCCAGTGTCACATATGAAGCACTTGTGCCGATGTCATGTAAGGAGCACCTATGCTGGTGTCACATATGAAGTACCCATTGCCAGTATCACATACGAAGCACCTGTGCGAGTGTCACATACAAAGCATCCAAGCCAGTGTCACTTAAGGAGCACCTGTGCCGGTGTCATATAAAATCACACATACCAGTGTCACATAAAAAGCACCAAGTATACTCTGAAATGGTTGATTTAGGAAGGGCATCCAGCCATAGAAACCATGCTGAAATAGACAATTGGAAGTTCCCCTGCTGGTCAGTTCTTGTCAAACAGTCCAGCCCATGCCAGCATGGAAAACAGACATTAAATGGTGATGTCTTTTTTTTTTGTTCCTAAGCTGGTTTCAATTTTCATATTGAGTCTCTATCTTCTTTGGTATAGACTGTTACATCAGCCATGTTATTATTTTATTTGCATCAGTGACACATGGCTCTACTTGACCTGCTCCTGTTCTGAGTTTTCATTGATTATCTGGCCAATATTTGCTAAAATAATGATAATTCCTTGCTGTTTGTACCAAATGAAAATTACCTTAGCACAACCAGTTTAAGCAGGATGAAAGCTATGCTGGTAACTTGGAGGTAGTATTCGAACTATTGTTTATAAAGTGTATCAAGCCTGGAATTACACTTTGGGAATTGTAAACTGCTTGTAAAATTGTAAAATATATTACAAATTGTAAAATAATTTACAACTGTAAAATATATTACAGTTCAGAGCAAGAGAGTGGTTACTATTCACTTCATTAGATCGCATGTTTGGTGCTTGATAATAGCAACCAAAAGAACTGTCATAGCTTGCTATACATACATGTGTGTGGGTGTATTATCTATTTTCCTTTGACAATATATACCAGTGCCACCTTAAAAGCACCCAGTACACTCTGTAAAGTGATTGGCATTAGGAAGCGCATCAAACTATTGAAACCATGCCAAAACAGACAATATATGTGTGTGTGTGCATTCTATTTTCCTTAGATGATAGATAGAAAATACATAATATGATCAGCATATTATCATCATTTAACATCCATAATATAAGATAATAAATGGAACAAACTTCTGGAAACTACAATTGTAACAATTCCATTGGATGGAATATATTCCCATAAGCTGAGTGCACAAACATCTTGTTATTTCCATATGTTATTTCCATATTTAGCAGTTCAGTGAACCATCTTATGTTTAAAAAGTTTAGTTTTACTTGCATGCTTATAACAAAATGTGAAAAAAGAAAAAGGAAAAGTAATGTATATCAAAGGTTTCTCATGATTGTGTTATGGTATACTAGTGTGCTTTGAAATGTAGTTAAATGCATTGCAAAAGTAATGGAATTATATTTTTAAAATATGAAAATACAAACTAAATTCTCAATCTAAAATCATGATGAATCACGATGACTCTGTTTTATTTATTGAATAAAATTCATATTTATTTTCTGTAGTTCAAACTAGGCTAAAATAAATATCCTGTTTTACTACTTTGACTTTATGCACTAAGTATGCCAAAATATTTTCATTTGTTCTATGTTGTAAAATATGGGAACTATTGATATACATCTATAGCTTCTGATGAAATAGGTACAAGATTAATGCTTTCAATATAGTTTAGAAAATGAAAACAATAGAAAATATTACAACTTATTTGAATAAAAAATACATATTTTTTAAAAATCTATTTTCCTTAATTTAAAAAGAATGGTTTAGTTAAATATACATAATAATTTAGATACGATTAAATTACTCATAGACAGAATTGGTTTCAGGATTTCTGAAATTTAGACATGACACTGAAATGTTTTCCTGTTTAGGATGAAATACTTATGAAAATGTTTATACATATAAAAATTAATGCTATTATGTTTATTAGTGTTTAAAATTATCTTTAATTTTTCAAGTATTAAAACAAACTCTAAAACTTATTAATCAGTTTTGTTTTCTAACATAGAACAGGCATATCAGTAATGTATTTGAAAAGAATATTCCAATCTTTAATTAGTTAAATCAATTTCAATATATTTCTCAAAACTACTATTCAAGTATATATAATTATATCAGGCTAAAGCAGTTTCTTTTAAACCAAATTTTCAAGCACTTTTGTTATATATTCTTTTTCACATATTATGCTAGTTACCCAGCTTATTTCATTTATTTCTCACCTGCACCAATTCTCACCCCCATCCTTCCTGTTATGGATCTCACAGATTGGTTTCAAATGAATATCATGTTGTAATTGTTATTTTAAAAATACATTTTTCATAAATTTTATTTATAACTATTTAAAACTTTTCTTTCAGCCAGTATCAAACCAGGTGCATATTGGAAATGTATTGTTATTTATACTTTGATATTTTTTTTATTTAACCTAATTTTATAAGATTCCATTCTATCCAGATTTACCTCAGGTTTTTCTTTCCTGTGGATTTTTGTTAGATTTTCACTTTATGAAAATTTTTGTTAACATTTTTATAAAAATATTTTGTTGCATCTATATTACCTACAGGAGTTTTTGAAACATATGGGTGGTCCTCCAGGAACAGGATCTTACTACTTTCATTGGTCTCTTGGATTAGACCGTTCGGTAACACTTAATACTTATATAGCTGACAAAATTTCTAAGTTTAGGGTTGCTTCTACTGCTGCAAATACCCACTGTTTTCTTTTAAAGAAATGTTAATGGTTTCTTTTTCATTATCTTCTGCTAAAAACAACATTGGCATGTCTTCTCTCTATAAGAATCATTAACTTCTTTAGAAATGTTATAGTAAATACTGTTTCTTTCATATATATCACAAGACTGAGAATACACTACTATGGAAGGCTCTGATGATGTAAACTTTTCTCAAATATATAAAAATAAAAAATATTTCAGATAAATTATTTTGAATGTAAATATATATCACTTTTACTTTTTGACAAACAAATGAAAGGAAAAAAATTTAGCTAACTGAGATTTAAACTCAAATAAAATTACCTGTGTATGCATATTGATGTATATCTATATGAATATATTGTTCACCATTAAATCTGAGATTATTAATTGTATTCATTTATCTATTATTTGAGAAAAATGAGCATATACTCCCTTACTATATGTTAGTTGTATTCTTTGTTTGGTTTGCTAGAAAATAAAGATGATTATTCTAATTGATTTATAAAATGATAATGGCATGGTTGAATTGCTTTCAGGATTATTATTCAAATATGAAATTGTGCATATTTGACTGGGTGTGATCATTTTTGGTGGTGGTAATAGTTATCATAATTTAGTGGCTTCTCTGTAACTAAAAGCAAGTATATGTATATTTTCAAAAATTAATATCCCTATATTTTCTATTTATCATTGTTTCCTCCTTTTATCATTTCAAAAAATATCATGATCAACTTTTAAAATATTTTGATTCAAACTGGCTCCAATGTAAAAATCAGATGCCAGCATTAAATTGTCATATATAATATAGAATTAATTTTACATTGTTTTCCCCAGGGCACAATACAAGGAAGAAGCACAAGCTTATGGTTCTTCAGCTTAAAAAAAATTAAACTTTCTTCATAATCATTGTGAATCTTCAAGAATTTGGCTGCATATTTAAAATGTAGGAAGAAAAGCAAAGGGTCTGGAGGATAATTTTATAAAAGTACTCATTTTAACTTTTAGGGTGTGTGCTGTATTGTTACCTGACCTGGTAGCACATCCAGATGAATTACTTTGCAGTATTCAGACTTACTATATGTTTTGAATTCTGAACAATAGGTCTCTGTATCAGATTAGGGGTAAAATTAAACTAGCATCATGTATACTTAGGTTGTGTTCACATTGATCAAATACCTCTACTTCACAGTTCATGCACTGAAACTATCTAAAAGTAGAATTAGAATAATTGACTAGTTGATCACCAAAACTATCTTTAAAACAAATGAGTAGTTTGGTAGCTGTTGCTACTAGTCCATATACTGAATTCTTTTGTTAATTTAAAGAGTAAACAGAATTCATAACTGGAATTCTCTATAAAAAAAAATAAATATTAATAAAATTTTAAAATCTGTTAAATAATTAGGGCTAGAAAAATCCTGTTTAATGGCTTGTCATTTGGACTTCTAAAATCTTATTGCTAAACAGTTTGTGCATAAGAAATAAGATGTATATAATAATGATGTGAACATTGGAATTTTTCTCAATCAATAGAATTATTGTTTAGTTATGGAAGCTTTTGTCAGATATCAAAGGTTCTCTATGAATTTTTTTGATGGATAATTTATATGAAGATATTATAACTATATAAAACTCAAATACTGGTAATTTACAATAGCTGAATAAATGGAATGCCTTATACATTAATCAATTACATTTGATTGAACATTGTTTGGCAAGCTAAACAAATATTGATGAAATATTAAAGAGGGGTTGCTTCTTTAAAAATGTTCTATTTTACAAAATAGCATTATTGCATCCAAAATACTGTAAGTGTTGTTTTGGAGTTTCAAGGACTTTGTTATCTATCATTTTCTCATTACATTATAGATATGCTATTTTCCTAGATGATCATTTACTTTTTCTTTTTATCCATTGCAAACATGAAGCACATTTTCAGCAGTTGCATTTAAAATATTTTGAGTTAAAACTGTTAATATAGCCAAATAAATTGAAATAAAGGGATTTAAAGGTTTGGATAGAAATTTTCCCTTTACATATTCATGACATTTTCTTATAATTAGGTGAATGTTGACTTTTGAATTTTTGATCTAAAATTTCTGTTTATCTATGTATAAAAGCATTGTTCTTAAGATGTCCATTGTTTTATCATACTTGCTAATCTAAGACTTTTCTCAGTGTAGGCTTCTCTCTCTCTCTCTCTCTCTCTCTCTCTCTCTCTCTCATGAAAATTTATTTGAAGGAAGATTTCACCATATACCAATTTTGAGAGCCTTCAATAATATTAAAATAAATAATCTCTTTTTTTTATAATTAATAGAATTTTTATTTTTTCAATAAGTGAAGAATAGATATACTGTCTTTAGATAAATCCTAAATTGATCATGGTTTTAGATATCTTAATGCTTTGTTGTTTACTTTTTCTATTAATCTACATTATTGTTATGACAATTGGCATGTTGTTAAAAATTTAGTGTTTGCATAGTTCCAACCACTCTACCTCTATTGCTTGGGCATGAGTTATGATATAAGGTGCAGACAAAGTAGAATGGCTCTTACTAAAACTAAATAAAATATATAATACATCAAATTATTCCTTGCAAATTTGTTTTTCTAAAATATGCATTGTACATAAAAGAATGATAATTTCATGTTAGAATTTTTCCCTACTTAATTCATGTTGATTAATAAATTATAAACACAAATTGTTTTTGTTTTAAATTGCATTGTTATGAACACCATAATTCAGTTGTTAGTTCTTGATAACTGAGTCTTCAAACTGATTTCTAGAATGATTTTTTTTCTTAAAAATAGTTAGAGAACTTGAATGAAAGAAATAGCCATTTTTTATCCTCTACCACTGTAATAATTCACAACACAAGAAATCATATTTAGATATTATTTTAATAATATATTGGAAATATAAGAAAATGTGGAAATGTGAATTAGCATATTTTCCTATATGTCAAATATCTTCTGTACAGGATCTTCAACAGTAATATATCCTTTTTGTTGATATATTTTTGTTGTCATTGTTTAACCCCAGTTTGGTTCTAATAAACAGTATTTTTCAAAAATGTTCCAAGCATTAACCATCTACCATCAGTTTAGAGGAAATTAGGACTGTATGATTTCTTTTGAGATGGAAAGGTTTAATTTGAAGACAATATCTCTTGAATGTCACATAGAAGTTCTCTTTTGGTCTCTTGACTACAATGAGTTCCTGTTTATTGTATAAACTTTTGAGATTCAGATATTTTAAACTGGCTTCTTTTATTAGTTAAAGCAAAAGTAATTACAGTCTTAATATTTTAACCATCAAGTATTGATTTCAATTAGTTAATTGTCAGGTGGATGTCAGTTTTCAATATCAACTGTTATATATATATATATATATATACATACTCAATAACAAATTGAAAGCAGCGTTAGTGTTGTGAACATTATTGACTGCATATGCTCCATGTATGTGTTTTGTTTGTTTGCCATTTCGGTGTGCTATAGTGCTTGGGGGAGGATTGGTATTAAAACTCCTGGAAATCAGACAGGTGAGACAACTTGCCTCTGATCAAATTCAGGAGTGAAGGATACTGGTATTTCACCATTTTTGTGGCTTATCAACATCACGTGCCTGAATTGAACTGGGGATGAGAGAGTCATCCCCCAAGTGCTGTACTGCAGCAAACCACTGAACAAACAAAACATATACATTGAGCATATATGGTCGATAAAATAAATAGATATATGTGTATACACATGTATATAAACAAAGCAGTATTCTTTATAAAGCAATATTTTATAAAATAAACTTTCTCTTAGTAACATACTTGCCACATATTACATTACCTCTTGTTGTTTTTATTTAAATTTTCTTTATAGTAAACCATAAAGCAACAAAAGATGTAGTTGGTAAAGTGATTACCAAAAACTTAGAATTATAAACATTGCTGTCTTCATTTTGTTCCTTAAAAAAGGCATTAGTTCTTTTGCTAAAACTAAAATTATATTTTTATTACAAAATTGTGCTCATTTGGGCAACTCACTCCTGTACAAAGTACTATATTCAATACTGTATGATATTACTTGAATCTGGTTAGTGATCCATTAATGATAATATTTCTATTAAAATGTTTTATGAAATTTTAGTTTACAATTAATATATATTAAACTCCTGACTTTTAATGTACATCAGAAAACAATAAATTAAATGATATGCATAGAATAATTAAGTGTCTGTACCTCATGTTTTCTTATATTCTTAACACATTTAAATTGAGTTGGACTGATATAGGAATATCTCTGTCATTTGTTATTAAAACAAAACAAAATGATGTTATAATTTTTTTTTTAATTAAGTAATAAAAATGGTAAGAGGTTGGTTGTGACACAGGTACAAAATATAATTGATAGGATGCAATTTGAGTTTTTGTCTCACACCGCTCAGTTGTAGAACCAGTTGTTCCATATTCATAATGAACTATCTTCAGAAGTCTTTGGTAAAGAATAAAGCTATTAGAAAGTTTCAGGACCAGATTCTTGAGAGGGTCTGTGTGCCAACACTTGGTTCACCTTATGAAGCCTGTCACTGAATTGCAACTAAATGTTGCTGTAGAAGAGATTAGGTGTGAAAGCTGAAGGTTAAATATACTAAAGAATAAGAGGTCTGTTACTAGCATAAATTTCTAACAATATATAACAGCTTCACAATTGACAGTTTAATGCTCATTGTGAATGAAGAAATTAATTTATGTAATCAGTAATATTAATAATTGCATATATTATGTGGAGAGTGTGTCATATGCACATGTATAACAAATTTGAGCTTTTAACAACTGATGATTATGGACAATTTGTATGGTTCATTGAGAGTACATTTCTAGCCTTCGGATTTTATATTGTATTCATAATGGATGAAAGAAAGGTTTTCCTTTTGGTAACAAAACAGGGATCTCTGCTGATGTCATGTATTTTTTTTTTTTTAACAAAATGATTATTTTGGGATTCAAGACATAAAAAAGAAGTATATTTACATTCTGGTAAAACTTCAGTCGAAAGAGATGTATTGACTGGAAAATAAATTTAAATTGGTGACACATTGAAAAATGCCTTAAGTTTGTTTTAGAGGTATTAGGCTAATTTTTTCCCCATTCCTCATAGTACAATCTAGTTCTTAAATCAAATATTTTTTATCAGTAATCAGCCCAATAGCAAATATATTATGATAATCTTCCTGATTGATAGCTTTTTATTTCACATCTGCATTTAACATGATTATCTTAGTTACCTGCTTAGCAAAATGATGTTGATCATATATTTTTTAGATAATGGTGACCATTAGTTTCATACTAAATATTTTTTTTTACAATCTTTACTTAACATCATACAAATAAAAGATTTACCAATGTTGTCTCTTATATAAATCATAGTTCTCACAATTCTAATGGGTTTTTTTATTATTATTTTTTACTTCTATTCATATAGTGAAAATTTCTATTTCTTCTAGCTTGTATAACCTGTGTTGTATGAAATATACTCCTAGTATTAATTTGAATACCACCAGAATTTTGTACTTTATAGGATCTATTTCTGTAATTTATAGATTATAAAATCAAATTGTTTGTCCTCTTAGCAAGACATAATTAATTTTTTTTTTTTTTTACTAGTTGAATTTTGAGAAAGATTTTGTTGCTAACTCTAACAGATCAAGAAATAATGTACATGCTCCCTTGGTGGCTTCTGTGTCTATGTAGAAGCCTCTTAATGATTTGAGTTGGCTTTAGTGATTGTTTGAGCAACTGCTTAGTCTCTTCACTGGGACTACATAGTATACACTAGTAGTTATTCTCCTTAGTCAATCTGAAGAGTGATTATATATATTTGTCTACAGGTATATTCCAAATTACATAGAGAACAGGACAGGATTACAGTCTTATTGCCAGTAAACCAGATGTCATAATATCCTTAATATCCACTTATTTTCTTCAGTAAACATAAAACTTCATAATGAAAATGACTTTATCAATATTAAGAATAGGTTTATAATTCTTTGATTTGTTTATATCACTGTGCTTCAAAAGGCTTTTACCATACATCTAGATTTTTTTTTCTGGAAGCATCTAATGCTGCAATGTTTTTAAAAAATGAAATAAAAAGAAATATAAATGTATATCTTTATGATTATAACTGTATTAGATCTGAAACATTCTGATGAATATTAATGTAAGTTATTTTCTTTAAACATAGCATCATTGTTCCTTTAATTTGTTTGCACCATGTTTCAGCTGACCTTAGGCTTATATCTGGTTCCTTCTGATGGATTAATTTAAAGCCAATTGATTAGTAACCAAGAAGAGAAGACTGTTTTAACATAAATTGAGGCATATTTTTAGAACAAAAATCTAAAGGTATGAAATCATTTGTATTTACTTTGCTAAACAAATGAAAATTTAGCCATGTTTTCAACTCTAATAGACAACTAATCATAGATTTACATAACAGATCTAAATGTTTCTACAATATATGAAATTTATGAAAAGATCTATAACAATATGTATAAATTTAAAATGCATATTCTTTTACTCCTTTATTTGAAAATATAGCCTATTATAAAATTTTTTTTTCAGTTTTGTCTCTGATACAAAATGTCTTTCTAATTCTTTTTTAAATTTATGCAACAATATTTTTAATATACTTTTCATTAAAAGACTGTTAGAAATGCTCAATTTATATGATGTATATGTTTGATAGTATATTTAACTATTTATAGTAGAAGTTATTATTGTGTAGTATATCTATTGCAGATTAACTTGACAAATTATTTGAAGTAATTGCAGTTAGATCCCAAATCATCAAAATTTACTGCAAAGTTTAATTTGAGCAAATAATTATTTAATAAAAATTAGCTATAATTGTTTAAATTTCAAATTAAATCTTCGAAAACAAATATGACTATGTAATTTGATATTTTATTTCTAAATTCCAATCTCTTATCTAAAATGTAAAATAAATGCAAGGTTAATGCACGTCTAAATTTGATTCAAATGCTATTCATACCAGTGTATTGTGCATTTAGGCGAGCTGCCAAACTCCTGTTCCAGTTTTATTTCAGTAGTTTGTATGAAAATCAACTCACTAAAAAATAACTGAAAACCAATGCATAGAGTGACAGACATAACTAAATACTAGAAAGTATTTTGTTCAACTCTCAACCAATTTTGCCATTGTACCACACATTGAAGATTTAAATACAATTAAACAATTGCAAAATGTATCTCATAACTTAATAAGAAGGAGAGAAAAAGGGCTCAATGATTATTTGATTTGTGAGATATAAGGGAATGTTTAAAAGGTTTTTAAAAAAATGTTTTAGATTATAATTTAGAAAAGGAATTATTGCCAGACCCTTTCAAAAGAGAATTAAGAGAATTAATGCTAGGATTGTCAGTATCATAAAACATAACCTGCACATATAACTGAATTCAGTGTGTGTGTAGGTATGTACTTACATGATTTTAAATATATTCTAAATCCCTATTCTACTTTCTAATATATTTGTTCAAATAGTAAAAAAGTCCTGTTACATGACCAGTTATACCTGTAATTCTGGTAGGTTAATTTCCAATTTTGTAACATTTATGGCTTTTGGAATTTAAAATAGAACATAAATGTTTTACATTTTGAAATGATAAATTGTTGGATATCTCAAAAGTGTATTGATTTTTTAAAAGATTGAATATTAAACTACACCTATAGTGTGTAAGGTGGATGCAGCTATTGGAAACATTACTTCTGGAACAATTAAGGAAATTTTCCATCATCTTTGCAAAT
This sequence comes from Octopus sinensis, assembly GCF_006345805.1. Taxonomy (NCBI): domain Eukaryota; kingdom Metazoa; phylum Mollusca; class Cephalopoda; order Octopoda; family Octopodidae; genus Octopus; species Octopus sinensis. The sequence goes on along the minus strand of NW_021833518.1, from coordinate 15,846 downwards.
TTGCAGAATTTGCTATCTGTATATACTGTAATATTATGGATGCATCAGCATGGAAAAGTGGATATTAAATGATGATGACTAGCCAACATGTGTCCAATTCCAATGATGGGAAGTAGTCTGCAATTTGGTAAAGTTTGATGATAAGCTTCTAAAACTGCTTTAGAATTATTATTTACTTCATGTATATATATATATATATATATATATATATATAAATAAATAAATTTGTATTGTGTGTGTGAGAGAGAGAGAGTACAGAGTGCTGTAATATTCTGTTTTTAATGATTGTATCAATCAAAATTTTTGTATCCATATTCTGTTATAGAATCATCAGCTCTCTTCAGATAGTTGTTTGTTATCATGTCTTAACCTAAACAACTTTGCTGTGAGTTTTTATATTGAGCTTTACCGTATTTCTATTTGATAACCACTGATCATTTGATCCACAAATTGTGTTCACTCAACTCTTATACATGTTTACTGAATGTCTATGTGATTGAAGTTATCTCTCTCTTGCAGAAAACATCTGATCTTTATAATTGCTAGTTGTTTTTATAGCTTATCTAAACAGTCTATCCTTTTTTATTCATATTATAGATATATCTAATCATATTGGCTCTTCTTTCTAGACTTTGTTGATCATCTATATTTATTGTTTCTTTTATACCTTTTTTGTGAAGAGAAAATCCTATAAATATCAAAATATTTTCTTTTGAACATCTCCCAATCAATCTTGGCACTTACTATGCCACTATGTATTGATCACTCCCCTTACATAACAGATGTCTCTTATCTGTGTTTTATTATCTTGGGAAAGGATTTTTGCCATTACAACATTGGCTTTCTCATTTTCTAACTGCTTTTTAATCAACTCATTGATTGCATTACTGATTAAGTCCATTAATATTTGTTTTTGTGTTTTTTGCAAGGAAAAGCACAATCACATTTTCATCAAAAACAGTATTTGTTCTTTCCTACACATAGGAAACACATAACAAGTCATAACTCTGAAGCATTTTCTTATATCATGATGAGCGTATGAAATAGTTTCCGATACTGTCAGAAATATATCAACTGTCTGGTTTATCCCTTTGAGTATATGTTATTTTTTTGTTGAAGAATCTTTTGGTGAAAATTGTGAACATGTTGTCTGTTTTAAATCTGAAAGGAAGCAGTTTCAATAAAATCTAAAACTAATTGAGAATCATTAAAACCTTGAGAAAATTTTCCAAAATTTTAATTTATAAATAGTTTAATGTTCTCTTCACTACATTAATGTTTATGCTTTTCTTCACCTCATCTAAACAAAAATAAACATTTATATTGATGACTTTTTGTATAAAATTCTTGTTTCCAGTTCTAGTTATGGCTGTGCAATAGTATTCAGCACATCTTTCATACTTCTAAAACAATACTTTCAAGATCAGCTTTAAAAATTTGTTTAGAGTCTAATATAATACTAAAACTTGTTTTGCTATATATTATGTGTTTGTTAGAATATACTGAATTCACAAGCCTAAATATTTGAAGTTTTGGACAGCCTCTTTCAATTTATATATTTATGATAATGGAGTACTATTTTCATACCAAATGTTTTATATAATAATTTTTTTTATCTCAGTCTTGAGGATACATATAGTAAGGAATGAATTTAAGCATCCGTTATCTCTCAGCTCTATCATTATCATAAGCTTCCAAATGTCCATAAATTTCACATAATTTACTAGGCACTCGTGTTTCAGTGTTAATTTCTCATGTAGACAATTCTATTATTCTACACTCTTTTTTACTATACACAGATATTAAGTGGACCTGTCTGACATCATAAGAAATACTATTCTTGATTTTATTCATAGTTTTTTTTTCTTTTTATACTTTTTCAAATAGCTAGTCTATATAAACTTACTCTTGCATCCTGTTTCTATCCAGAACTAACATAATTGTTTCTTTATTTTCTTTTTATTAAGATACACTTTCCATTCCTTTTTTAGAAAGACATTAATGTAAATTCCCATTGGATATTTTACAATGTAATCCTTTGATTTGGCTAACTTGAAAACCTTGATTTGTTCAAAGGAATATCTTCCTGTTCTCAGTCGACCATTGGTGCTAAACAATGCCAAACACAGTGAGTGGGTGAACATCTATTCTGACAAAATGGTATTTATACTTCATTTGCAAGTATGCTGTTTAGGCAACTACCTGCTTTTATACAGTTAAAATTGCTTGACCAACAACCTAGCATCCATATTCTTGAGAGTCAGTGTGCTGTTTACTGTTACTTGCTATATATATATATATATATATATATATATATATGTATATGTATACGTATATAAATAATAAGACTGGGTACATTAATGAAAACATTACAAGACTGCTAAAGTAGATTTGTTCTATTCTCTCTCTCTCACATATTTATATAGAAATAGATGCTTAAAATAAGATAATTGATTTGAAAGGTATTACAAGTGGTTAGATTACATTTTTCTCCAGCTTGACCTGTTTTTAGTATCTTGCCTGTTGTCCCTAAACCACATACATTGGTCTTAAGTTCTTTGATATGCTCTCTCCTTTGGTAATCTTTTCTAGTTATTCTGTACAACCAGCCCAGCAGCACAAATTTGATAACATAACTTCTTTATTATATATTCCTAACACTTGAGTTTTAAATTCCAAAACTTTTCAGCTCAAATTCCACTTCTCAAACATCTTATTTCCTTTATCCTTTCTCAAGATTTTTGCTTCTTCTGTTTGTACTTAATCCCACTACAATTCAATAGTTTAAACTTGCATATAAAGACTCTTTTATCATCAGCAACAATATTTCTCAAAACTTCTTGTCTTTATAAATCTTCAGATCAATCACTCTATCTCTCTCTTTTTCTCAGATGGAAGTGATATATTTGGTAGGATTTCGGGGGATGGGTGGAGAATTAAACATTGACACTCCTTCAGGCAGAATTCTAACCATAACACCACCACCTTTATGGTTAGCATGTTGTAAAGATTTAAGATTCAAAATATGTGATCTCCATTTTATGGATTGTAGAGTGTTGTGAAATTTTTAGCTCTACCTTTAGCAGGAAGGTTAAGTAATTGCTGAAACACTTTCAATGCCTTAAAATGTTACCTCAGTACTTTCATTTTGATTTAGACACCACATGTCCTACACATCAAAACAAAAATATACTGAGCTCAGAGGGATATTACATCCCTCAAAAAACCTAACTATTGCATTAAAGAGTTTACTCCATGATTAGTTTACTGCATGATTCACTTTGATATTAGCTGGATTTAGGCTTATATGACTTTACTATTCTTTATAAAAGCTTAGGCATGTCATTCTTTTTTATCCAAATCGCATCTAGTTTTCTTGTTAGGTTTCTCACTAGTATCTGGTATTGAAAACATACAGCTGCTATACAGTAACAGTATTGTATAATTTGAACTATTACAGGCATTTGGAGGAAAGATCTGAGACTGAACTACTAGCAGACTCTCTTAGACTGTGTGTAATCCATGACTATGCATTAGAAATGCTCTTTCTTATGCCAGTTCTTTTAATCCCCATGAATAGTATGAACATAACTGTAGTTAAAAGGTTCACTATGCAACTATCTAGTTTTGAATTCATTTCCACTGCACAATACCTTGGGCAAGTTTTTCAGCCATTGACCAAAGTTTTGTGAGTGAAATTTAGATGGAAGCTCTGAGAAACCTATTAGAGGAATGTTGCTGTTCTTGGGTAGTAGACTTGACACATTGCTTGGTTACCACCACCATCTAAGGTTAACTTCTCCCCACCAACCTCAAAAAAACCCTGAGAAAAAAGAATGAGTACTGCTCATTCTTCTCTGACACACTCTTTTTCATTGAAATACAATTATTTATGATTTAGAATTTTGGGTATTAAGTTAAACATATTGAACTTGTATAGTTCTAACAACTGTAATCAACCACATTAATTTGGTCTTCTTTTTTTTTTTAGCTTAAAAATTTTTCCCTTTGATAGGACCTGCAACAAAAATACGTAATGATATAGAATTCTAAAAGAAACAGCAAAAAGTTTTAAGAACATCTGCTCATATATCAGATTTTTCACTGAACATTTTAACTTTGTCAGTCATCCTTTAAGTTATAGAATACTTCCAGAGGACCAATTAGTACAAAGTGTTGGTACTTTACTATCTATATTTTGCCTTCATAGTTATGTAGCACAGAATGTGACTTTTGTGATATGTATCATTTTACTTCATGTACTATTTTTTAATTAGTACTGACTTAATTGTCTCGTTTCTTCAAAGTATCATTAAAATAACAGTAATATGGTTTCTTTTTTTTTCCTATTGTTGTGCATGATACTGTCAGATATATTAAGAGGTCTTTTCCATAGATATAAATTTAATTATGGATAGATCTGTGTAGGTATTTATGGTTTTAGTCATGAATTCCTTTTGACTCAACACAAAGCTCCATTATTTAAGAATAATAGAAATATAAAGTTGTGATGCTAAAGCCCCTCCTAAGGATATTAGTTACATTAATGATATAGTTTCAACTAAGAATAAAGCCCATTTTGTTGACAGTTTTGACACAGTATGTTAGTATTTTTCTTTCGGTTTTTATTGTTTGCAACATTTTCTACTTTAGAAATTGTTATTCTTAAATCATCGATCATAAACCATATTATGATGTTAAAAGATGTACCCAGTCTTTCTTAACAAAAATATTGCCTATTATGCATGCAGGTCCAAACTCCTTTTTTTTTTATTCTATCATCTTAAACCAGTGTAGTGAGTTCACATTTCACCAAGTTCTGTTATAGTATAATATTTTTCAGTAATACTATTGAAATTTCAATTATATAGTAATTTACTGTATTTTCTATTCTTTAAGTACAGCCAACTTCACTTTGATAAGTAGTTTCTTAATAAGTATACTATTCATTGTGGGATATCAATGTTTGAATAAAATAATATATCTTAATTTTAATAATTCAATAGTTAATAGATTAAAATTTTTTTTTTTTTATATATTGTAAATTAGAATATAGAATGTGTGTTGAGTGTATGTACAATAATAAGTGTTTACCAGAAATTGGTGAATTTTATAACATTTTATACATTTTAACATGTTTTTAATAAACAGTCAAAATATTCCTCCTTTGAAAAACCATGTGTGGTATAACTATATATTTAATAACCTGTGTTAATAATAATTATAAACAAACAATTGTCCCTTATTGCAAATATTTTAAATGAGCTTGTTCATTGACAATGAATAAAACAATCATATAGAGTGCCTGGACATAACTGAGTGTTTTTACGAATATCTTTTTATAAATTAAGCTCTAATTATTCCTAACTGATTAATATAATACAAGTTTGGAGTTAATTTGAGTAACTAAATTAAACAGGATTTATTAACCTCTTTATTTTGAAATGAATTATAATAATTTATTAAAAAATATTATTATGGATACAGGACATCTTTTTTAAAAAGCCTTAATTTCAGGAAATATAGGAAAAAATGTTCAAATTTATTAAAAAGTCATTAAAAGTGAAAATTTTATAAAATTATCCCTCATTAAATCAAATAATAACTAGTTTTAGCTATAACATTTTATTCTGAAGGAAAGTTTAAAATTTTATCCCTAACATTTTAGCATTTAATCCATATTTTGATTTTATCACTTTTTAGGTTTAAATTGTTGACATTCTTTCTTTGGAAAAAATTTTTTTTAATCTTTTTTCATCTTAAATATAAATATTTAAATTACAGTGTAGGAACATTCTATTATGAAATCAGTTCAGTGCCTTTCAAATAAGATTATCCATTTCTAGTGTGCTGAGTATTTATAACTGGGTGCTGCAGAAATGTGGACTGATTAGAAAAATTATAGTAAAATTGTAAATTTTTCATTTAAAACACTACAACAAAACTTTCAAATTGTTTGGGAAAAAGCTCTACAAAGATGTGTTTGTGTGTGTGTTAGTGAGTGAGTGAGTGAGTGAAACTTTTACCTATATATATATTATTTTTTTAATGACTGTTATTGCCAGTACTGCAGTACCAGTTTGATTTAAGTAAAATATTTATTTGATAATCCTCAGTCCACACTAGACAATCTATTCAGATATCTACAACAAACAACTGAAATGTGTGAATCAAGTTCTGCATCCTTTTATTGATCAAAACATGTTTACACATGAACATATTCTTCTGTTTTCCCATCAATCTGCCATATTTTCCATTATCTGAAATATTGTTTGAATAGAAAATGACATGCAAATTAACAGATGTAATTTTATATTTATTTGTTTTTAGCTTTGCATCAAAACTATTCAAAACATTTAACAAACAGATCATAAAAATGAGAAACCCTCAACAATAGAAATAGTTATTTCATTGATCTAATATTGATTTCTTATATGGAAGCAGTATGATAAACTTGTGGAAAAGGAGTTTAGTTGGATGATATTACCTTGACATCACTGGTACTATTTTATTCAGACAAAAGGATTATTTCAAAAATTCACCTTTATGGGATTTGAACACAGAATGTTGAGGAGTGAAACAATACTTTAAGGCATATAGTCTAGTGCTGTATGATTACTACCACTTCACTATTGTTTTATTATTGCCCTTATTTTGAGAATTTAAAACATTAACTGTAACTATTTTATACTGTACACTACAACCATATAATCAAGAAAAAATTAAATACACACCATGAGATGCTACTTATTATTTATGTATTTATTTTTTTCATTTTTTTCAAATTTGATTCTGCATCTACAAACTTTTCAATAAACAATCCTGCTAATTAAAAATTTTTTTTTTCCATATAATCCAGAATTTATATCTCTTTCTAGCTGTGATAATCTTTATATATAACTAATTACTTCCTACATTATAGTGTCTCTGCTACTTTTTTGAGTCTTTGTTACTAAATTTAGCTAAAATGAAGAAGAATTTTACATCATCATATAAATATTTACACATGCATGCACAGACATACAGATACAATATATGTATGCTAAGCTTTTAGTTTAATCATGTTGAATTGAGTATACGGTTTAAGTTTAGTATATTTTAACTTCCATGTATGTTTAGAATTTTAACTATCAAAACTCAAGTAAAAATATCAAAAGATGAAATACACACTAAACTACATCATAATAATTTTTTTAATATAACATACCTGTTTGTATGTTTATTCATAGCTATTGTAATAAATTTGTTATGGACAGATATCATGATAAAATGTTTTTACTTACAAATATAACGAAGTTTTGGCTGTTTTGCTAATGAACAAAATATTTCTAGATTCTGTAAATTTGATCCTTTAGCTATTACACTGCTAATACTTCACTTTATTGATGTGAAAATTAAAAGGAGTTACCTCTGTCAGTTTCCTATACTACAAACTTCCATGTCTTGATCTTATATTGTTTTATGGTGAGTTCATGAATCAGTCATTGAAGGCCTATCTTTTACAGTTGTAGATCGTGATTTATCAGTACCTGCAAATCAACTTTTTAGATGTTTTGTACATTTGTTTTTATTTGTCCATTTTTATGTTTAAATTTATAAATGGTGATAAACAAATGAAAAGCCTGTTGCTAGGACTACAATATTTATATGTCAATATTTCAGAGTCACAACACTCTGTTTTCAAGTTGCCAGTATTATTCTCAAGGTTGAGGTTTTGTTCATCATTAGTATTCACATAAGTATAACCAATATAAATTCTCGTTCTTGTTTTAAATTGTGTGTGCAGTGATGTGGTTAGTTTAACTAGACCAGTCTTAATGCATTATTTTTAGTCTCTAGTTGTACAATTTGTATCAAGAGGCCCTATGAGGACATGTTTGTTTTTGTTGATGGCATATTTGTATATTTCTACAGTTTTTTAAGTATGTATCCACCTTCACCAGAATAGGTATATTAGTTAATTGATGAACCAATATAACATTGTGTGACCAACAGAAACATTTAACAATGAAGCTTGAAAACTTTTAAGTTTGAACTAAATTGAGATTTGTTGTTGTTGAGTAGCTCTAGTAAAAATCTTGATCAAAAATGTTTTACTGACATGCAGATTCAAAAGGATGTTTGTTTTCATACTGGCTGTAGATTTTTACATCTTTTAATTAGCTATTTAGAATGTGACAGCATGTTGCATCTCATTTAACATCTATCCTACATTTTGCATTGGATTTTCTTGGTAGATCAAGTGATTGCCAGAAATATACTTGATATACATGGCTAGCATATAAAAGTTTTGGTTTGGTGTGTCTTATGCAAAGAAATCTTTACTGCTGTACAAGGTTGAGATTTGGAGGGAAAATTGATGTTGCAACAATTTCATTACATTTGTGTTTTGCTTTATGTTTTCATGTAGGTCAAACTGAAGAGAGAAATTTTAGGCTGCTCTTATGTTATGTTGCAGATATATTCTAAGCCTTTGTTGGTTTTGGGACATGTAGCTGCATGGCTTGTGTGTGTTAAAACCAACATTTGCTATCAATTCTGTATCTTGCATGTCTTGCTGATTTTTACTATTGGAATATTTACTATTTATAGAGAATATTTTCCTGGGATATGTTGTTTTGTTGGAACTATATTTTTAATTATTTATGGTGTGTGTGTGTATGTATGTATATATTTGTGTATATAAATACATGTATATGTGTTTATATATATATATATATATATATATATATATATATATATTATATATATATATATATATACATATATATATATATATGTGTGTGTGTGTGTATGTATGTATATTACACATTTAAGAATAGATTTTTCTGTTTGATCAAGTCCTTAGTTTTGTGATATTTTTGTGGCATTCATCTGCTTTTGGTTGTACAATTTCTGAGTATGTTTTAATAATTGTAAAGTTGTTTTATATATACTTGTAAATGTAATGTAAGCATACGCATGTATCTACATATATAAATATGTATGTTGGTGTATATGCATGGATGGATGAGTGTGTGTTTGTTATAATTTTTAACAGCAAAAAGAAATGGTATTGCCAATATTTAACATTTCTATCTAGTAACTCAATGTGATATGGTCGCATGGAATTTATATTGGGAGTCCATTTTTTTACAGTTAGATGTTACAGTGTTTAAAAACCTTAATAGTTCCCTAGTTATATTTCTTGTGTATCAATAATGTCATCTAATGTCTAAAATATTAAATACTCTAACATATCCAGTTACAACAGGATACTTTCATGTTGAATTTCATAAAGATTTTTGGCTATTTTATAAGCATACAATGTTTTTACTTGAAAATTTCACCTTAATGAACAGATATTGGAATACTCGCATATTTATCCTCATGACAATTATTCAACTAGATTCATGCTTCCACTAAATTTTTAAATTATTCTCTGTTCACATGGCAAGGAAGCACATTCTCAAATAAGACTATCTTGCAGTATTAAATCTCAACAAACCTATCAGATAATCATGTTTTCATCAATATCATATTGCATATGAAGTATTAGCACTGTTAGGAATATTTTCAATGATAAAATTAAAATTTTTTGCTTTTCAGAGCTTTCTGATTTCATTTACTTCCAAGCCTTGTGGGTTGATGGACATTTTATAGAAATTTGGTAGATAGACAGTACATGTAATTCATAGGCCAGCATTTTTACACACTGTGTCAAGTAGATTCTGCTTAAGAATTATGTTAAGGATGTTAGTGTAAGATGAGTACTCAGCCACACTAGAATTCATTGAATAGTTAGTCCAATATTTAAGAGATGAGGAATTATGTACATAGTCCAGTTGATTGAAAATTGAAAAATTGGAATAAAGTATATGGATACATTACTTTCTAATTTTAATTCAATTTCCACATAAACCATTATATGGATGAGTGTATATCATCATCATCATCATCGATTAACGTCCGTTTTCCATGCTGGCATGGGTTGGACGGTTTGATTGAGGTCTGGAGAGCCAGCTACTGCACCAGGCTCCAATCTGGTCTGGCAGAGTTTCTACAGCTGGATGCCCTTCCTAATGCCAACCACTCTGAGAGTGTAGTGGATGCTTTTTACGAGTCATCAGCATAGGGGCTAGTAAGGTGGGCTTGGCAGCGATCACATTCAGATGGTGCATTTTATGTGCCACCGGCACAGAAGCCAGTCAGGGCATACTGGTGTTGGTCATGATCGGTTGGTGCTTTTTATATGCCACCAGCACCAGAGCCACATGCACACAAGTGAAAAGGAATGTGTATTATGTATATGCAAGCATATTAATTTAACTATATATATATATATATATATATATATATATTTGCCATGTTGGACCATTGAAATCTACAAGTTTTTTTCATTTTCTCTCTACTTATTTTCTCTTATTCCTTTCTGTTGAAGAGTGTAGGCTCGAAACATAAAAGACTTCTTCATTTTTCCTGAGCATCAAACTAATACACTTGTTTGTTGTTTATACACCTGTCTTTTGTTTTTCTATAAATTTCAAATATATATATATATATTCATTTACATATATAAATCAAAGAATGTACATCTCAAACTGAAACCAAGGTGTACCAAGAATACTTTTTCTTCATTAATAGTAACAAGTACTTTAGCTGTAGGCAGTTAATGACTAACCTCAAATATACATAATTTCTTGTCTAGAACATTATATCTGCTTTTGTCAGAAATTCAGTCCAAATTTTTATGGATTACATTATAAAAATAACATTCTCTTGGTTGGTGAACAACTTTCATTAACAGTCATCTAATTTTCCCTTTATTTCTTCTACTGTTCTTAACTACCAAAACTGTTTATCACCTTTTCAATGTCCCCTTTTTGAGTAATACAGATTAAGCAGAAAAAATGTAATTCTAAAAAGAATTAGATTTTTTTCTGCTTAATCTGTATTACATAAACAAATTTATTTCAGTTTAGAAACCAGAAATACTTCAAATTAACTGCTGCTATTGTGAATAAGCTTCTCATACTCTTAGTAGGCTTTAGTGAATATTTACTTCTCTTATATCCTCTGTAAAAAAGATTAGGAAAAAAATAGAAATAATGGTTATTTGAATACTTCTTTTTAAACATTCTACAAACAGTGCTATGATTCTGTCTGGTCCTAAAATTTAAATGAATTCATTTTAGTATGTATTGTAGTATTTTCATTAAATATTGTATTAGTTTCCAAAATCATTTCAGATCTTCCTCACTAGATAATCATGATTAGAATAGCTCATGTTATTATATTGTTTCATAATATATAGCATTGAATGAAAATAATGGGGTTCATAAAAGCATAACAGAAAAAAAATGTTTAAGATAATTATTGATTTCATTGGCACATGAAGAAATTATTCATAACATCACAAAAACACAATCAGATTCTACTCATTTGTGGAAAAGATTATTCATATATCAAGTTTACCTTGCAATTTAATGATAATGGATAAAAGAAAACCGTATTGTTTATGAAAAAATATGTAAAAGAAAATAGAAATAAAGGTTAATTGACTAATGTAATATCATTCCAGAACTTGGATGGTGTGACTTGTGATTCTGGTGGTTATTTTAGCTATATTTGTATGTATAATTATCAGTGTGTGTGTGTGTAAGAGCAGTTCTTTAGTATGTTTTAGCCATCACAGCCAAGGCTATGCTGGAACACCACCTTTAAGTGTAATATTTAATTATTTACATGTGTTTACATAATCACAAATTAGCTTTGATTTAGCACATCCAAAATCAATAGTGTTCTATTCATGACCATCCCATCTTTTTGCACATCTCGGACTACATTGTAGGAAGTGTCCTTCCTTTTCTAAGATCACAGGGTTCGATTTGAGGTACATTTGGCTGCTGTTTCGAGCAGGTCGAGTAACTGTGTAATGGCTTTTTTGTTGGCTGAGATTGTGTATGTATGTATGTATGTACGTATGTATGTATGTGCTTGCTTATATTTTTGACCTTACATAGAAAATAATATCTATCATATTACCTTCCTGCAGAAATTACTTTAGTATTATGGAAATTAATGATTTTTAATAATTTTTTAAGTATATAAAACATATATTTTCCAAGAAATAGGTGTTGAGATACTATTTTCCTGAAAATAGGTTTCTGATTTTATCTTTTGTTTCTGTCTCATATTACCTTTATTATTCTTTGTTTGTTTGCCAATGTACTAGAAATTGATAGAATACATTTCCATAACATTTTTCAAAATATTTTTTTACGTATATGAAAAGGTAAGGGATATTTAATTAAAAAGATTATGAATTTTTGGAAGTTACTTTTTTTTTTTTTGCTGTAACCCTAACCTCACAAAAGTAAATACTTTTTATTGGAATTTTATTCTAGTAACATTATTTAACTATTTTTCTTTACAACCTACTTTAAACTAAATATATGTTGTGAAATTATTGAGTTTTAATAAATAATAAATGTAATATAACTGTTGATTTGATGTTTTCTGTGATGTAGCAGCTTTTAGTAAATTTTGATTGCTGATTTGCCTTTCTGTATATTTTACAGTTTGATTGTATATAATTATACAACTAATATACACCCTGTAATTTGTATCTCTTTTAGCTATTGTAAGTTGTCATTTTAAAAAAAATATCTGCTTTTATGGAAATATTTAATTATATTTCAGATATATTTTGTATTATGGTATTTCTAAAAGTCTGCATTTAAGTTTATCTATTGCATTTTTAATTGTTTTGAAAAATGTAGACACTTAAGTGAGCTTATAAAGACAGAGTAAAGCTGTTATTCCAAGCATTTTCATAACCATCATCATCGTTACTTCAGCAGTATCATATAGTCATTGTAGCAAATGATTATACTAATTTACAAGAGATTTGAAATCGTTGAAGCAATAATGTACTAAGATAATATTTCATCATTACATAAAAAAATTGATTGAAGTTATTTTAGTTTTGCTGTTAGCACTTGGAGTAAAACATTGACAATAGTAGATGGAGATTTAAAAACAAAAGTACAATGGAAATGGAGTTACCAAGATCCTCAAACACAAAAGAAGGTGCTGGGCATTGCAAAGAACTGTGCAGCCTTCCTGAAAGATATTAAGGATAAGAATTACAAACAGCTTTCTAACTTCCACTTATGCTACTAGAAGGCACCACCATTCTAAAATTATTTTAGAGATGTCAGTGTATATAGCTGGTTGATAAAACACCTCAGTGAAGATGAAGAAACTCTGTGATGCTATGTTGGACAGTTGCTATCATATGAGATAGTTCAAACTACTAGCCAAGTCTATTGTTATGATTGTTTTTGTCTTTTGGTAAAGATTACTTCTTGGGTGCAGAAAAATAAGTGGTTCAAAGGATAAGTGAAAGATTAAAGGTTGATCTTTTTTTTTCAAATAAAATTTTTATCATTTATTGCTTCAAGTAATACTTGAAGATGATGACAAAGAAAGAGGGCCAGTTTCAAGTAAATGTGAAAAATTTATGTATATGTTATATATGTACATAGAGTTTGAACAAGTTGACTCCCTAGTTTAATACATAGCCAAGTTTCTCAATCTTCATTAAATGGCTACCCATTTTTTTCTTTTTCTTTATAGGATTTCTTCATTAATTCTAAATTTTTCTACTCTACTTTTTGTCATTGTCATACCTTCTGGTTCCTTGTTTGATTTTATTTTGGTGGAAATTTGTATAATATTTTATTTCTCTTATAATTACTAATCAAAAACTGTTTCATGTGTGTTGAATAAAACAGAAAATTATGCACGGTAGGGGAAGATACCTGACAAGTATCAATTCCTAAATTCCTAGATGAAAATTTTTAGCAAAATATGCCATTAAATTTTCTAATGTGTTATCAGACCTTTCAATATATGTTGAACATACCTAATGAAAATACTCTAAAATAATTGTTTGCTATACTATGTCCTTTAGATCAGTATTTTTGAAGAGAACAAATGCACCAATCTTCTTAGTTTAGAATCAGTGGTTACCTCATCAATATTTGAAATTAGAATGGAGAAGACAATTTGACTCAATACTGATCTCCTATGAAATCTTTATTTCATATGCAGTTTTTTCTGACAAGAAGCTCTTTCCTGATAACTGGTAGCTCTGTGTTCCATATTTTAAAGCTAAAATCTAAAATTTAACATGCTTCTTACTAACGTTTGTATTTATGTATTCATTTATTTATTTATTTATTTATTTAATTAATGAAAATTAAACATGTATAATTTTTTTATATTATATCTAATCATCCTTTTAAATACTATATCTTTTGCTAGTTTGACTGCTTTAACTGTTTTAATACACCACCTTATTAAATTTATCAAATTCTTAACCAAATTTAATTATTGATTAAGTGTTTTTGTATTAATATTTTTAACAAATAAAAATGATTTTTTAGAGTTGTTATTTTCTGGAGAGAAGCTATTACTTTGAAATTGTTCAATGTTATCTAGAATCTATAAATTTTAAATTTGGTCTTTCTTGGCATCCATCCTAGCAAGAGAGTTTTCAAAATAAATTTAAGTTCTATGAACCTGTCTGTGAGACCCAGTATATCATATTTTGCATGCATGAATTTCTATGATAACAATATGCTTTCTTTCTTGCTATTCAACTTTAATGGTGCAATGCATACTTATTTCCACCGTCTTCACTCATATGCACACTATCTTTCTGTTTAACATCTTTTAAAACTGTCTATTAAATCATATATAGATAATTTAAAATTAACTTTTATAAATGACTAGTACTAACTGATTGGTTTTATTTATTACTGTAATTATCTAACATTTTAAGAATATGACATTAACTTCTAATAATTTTTAATACATTTTAATAGTTTGTTTGTAAATATTCCCATCAAGCCCTTTTGAGAGCTACCGGTAGATTATAAATACCAGAGCCTATTTTTGAAATGTGATTAGCTATCACAAAGTTGCTTTGCAACTCTAGCTAATTGCTCTTGTACAGTATTCTGATTTACTTAAGAGTGCTTTCAGATTTGGTGCCACTTGTCTGTGATGATATGATAACTAGTGCTTTACCCCCTTTTTATTTTATCAACTTCCCCATATATTTTATTACTTTAATATAATTAACTATAACTTAGCTTGAAACATAATGATAATACGGTTAAAATTTATTTAAAGTTTTAATCTTTATAATTGATTTCTTGCACAATTTTTTGGTAAATTATTTTTGTTAATTACTAAACATCATTTTAAAAAATCAAATATTATTTTTAAAAACATTTGTTTTCATTTTAAATGATTTTCACATGCTTGATTAGTGTTATCTTTTACTTCAATATTTCAATGTTTATCTTTCAGGGATTAGGCATGGTAACAACTGTTACTTTGCCTGTATATAATCGAACCTTAGGAGCTGTAAGTTATCTTTTTAAGTGATTCTTTTTATATTTATTAACAGATTTTTTTGTGGGTATCATTTTCTTGTGTTTAATTCTCATTGTTTTTGTAATTAGTGAATTGCATTTTAAGTGATACAACTTCCATAATTAGATTACTTTACTAAAATATACATTGTCAACCAAGCAAGGCAATAATTCCTCATGTATAGGGGGGAGAATTCACAAAAAAACAAACGAAGGCAGGTGGTGTAGACAAAAAACAGATGTATTAGTATAACGCTCAGGAAGTGAAAAAGTCTTTAATGTTTCGAGCCTATGCTCTTCCACAGAAAGAAACAAAGAGAGAAAATAATGTGTAGTGTAGTGACTAGCGATACGTGGTCAGATCAATAAGTATCCAAACTGTTGCCATAGTAACAGATTGACCTTTGACCTAACCTCT
>NW_021833517.1:10000-27500 GCF_006345805.1 Octopus sinensis | reverse complement strand
CGCAATGCGTAGCCGTATTTCGTCTGCCGTTATGTTCTGAGTTCAAATTCCGCCGAGGTCGACTTTGCCTTTCATCCTTTCGGGGTCGATAAATTAAGTACCAGTTACGCACTGGGGTCGATGTAGTCGACTTAATCCCTTTGTCTGTCTTTGTTTGTACCCTCTATGTTTAGAAAAATATATTCGTTGAAGCGCCGGAGTCATAGAAACTTTGACAACCAGTGTGTGCGCACGTGTGTGTGTTGTGTGTGTGTGTGTGTGTGTGTGTGTGTGTGTGTGTGTGTAAGTCCTCTATGAATTACTCACTCATAGAACACCCAGAGACGTGCATATTTGTCTCCTGCAGACACAGTGTTGACACCATGTTTTCGAAGTGTGTGGTTTTTGTGCTTTTGTGTTCAGATGCTATCTGTACTTAGAATTGAAACTGTGACTTCGAATACGTATTTTGAAATCAAACCTACGGCATGATAACATCGAGTCAGTTACGTACAGTGGACGCCGCTTATTATCACCACTTTAGGACGAAGTCATTTCCATAACAATGACAGGTTGTTAACATTAATTAAATTAAAAACTTTAGGACTCACCAATTTTGGCAACAATAACAGATTGATTCCATGATCCGTCATTTTGATATTATCCTTCAGCTACCTTTTATGTTATTTTAAAATAATCTTTGTTTATTTTCCAGGTGTGAACAATACTCTTTTCTACTCTAGGCACAAGACCCGACATTTTTGGAGAGGGGGCCAGTCGATTAGATCTCTCCCAGTACGCAACTGGTACTTAGTTCATCGATTTCCGAAAGGATGAAAGCAAAGTCGAACTCGGCGGAATGTGAACTCGGAACGTAAAGACAGACGAAATACCGCTAAGCATTTCGTCCGGCGTGCTAACGTTTCTGCCAGCTCGTCGCTTTACAGGTGTGAACAATATTACCTTTCCTACCTTAACATCGTTCCTTGTCTATATTTTTCCTTTCAAATTGTTATTATTACTGTAATAAAACGCATTCGAAATTGCTGTATTATCGACTTTTTTCTTAGATTTTATCTTTTTGCCCTTCTTCTGTCCCACATTTTTCAGCATCAAACAAACAATTTTTATTATATTTTCAGATCCTTAAACTTCATCAATAGTGAAAACACGTGGCCTAGTGGTAAAGGTGTTACACTACGATCATGAAATTCTGGTTTCGATTCCCAGACCGGGCGACGCATTATGTTTTTGAGTAAAGCACTTCATTTCAGCTCTAAATATGTTCCACCAGTCCCTGGAAAGGTTGAACCTGTGGTGGGTATATACGCCACAGAAACCGCATTAAGCTCCTTATGAGTACTGGAGTTCGTGTCTGTGCGGTAAGAAGTTTGTTTCCAACTACATGGTTTGGAGTTCAGTCCCACTGTGTGGCACCTTGGGCAAGTGTCTTCTACTATAACCTCGGGTTGACCAAAACCTTGTGAGTGGAGTTGTTAGACGGAAACTGAAAGAAGCCCGTCGTATGTATGTATATATATATATGTAGACACATACATACACACATATCAATAGAATAAGCACCAGGCTTTACAAAAGTGTTGGGATCGATCCATCCAACTAAAAAATATTCAAAAACGGTGGCCCAGCTGGGCCGCAGTCAAATGACTGAAACAAATAGAAGATTAAAGGTAACTCATTACTATAATGTTCTAAAACAAACACCCGCTTTTGTTGGTTAAACTGTCCCATCGCAACAACATTTCCTTGACGTCAGTCTTTTTAAATTTTATTCCCACAGATCCCACAACCTGAACGCTATCTCGTGGGTGTTGTCACAACACTTTCCTGTGACCTAAAGATCGCCGTCTGTTATTAGTTAGGTGTTTCAAGTGCTGCAGTAATAAGTGAGGACGCATGACCAAGTGGTTAGAGAATTCGGCTGACGAACATGAGGTGAAGAGTTTGATTCCAGCCGTCGCGTTGTGTCCTTGGGCAAGACACTTTATTTCACTTTGATTCATTCCAAACAATGTCAGACGGCATTCCACAGTCAGAGAGGATTAACAGAGTCTCAGGAAACGGATGCATTGGAGGACAACATTTCCAAATCGAAAGCACAACCAGAAGTGAAATGAAAATGAAGGTGGGTCCGTTGTCCAGCAATTCTTTCCTTTCGTTTTGAATCTCTGAAAAGCATTTTGTTTAAACACTAAAACACAACCGTTTCTCTCATGGTCAATTCTGTGTGCATTATTCAGTACCAGACAGTAAACACTGTATCCCTGCATCGACCAGTTACACACCGCTGGGCACAATGTGCTTCCAGCTTTGTCTTCATTGCACCATTCTTTTGCATTTTAGCCCGAATTGCTTGACTAAATCGTCTTCCTATCATCGTGAAGGCCATCTAAGAGGCCCTTTCCGATCTCTTAGATACCACTCGGCAACTGCACGGGTCGACCTGTATTCTGTGAATCTTACGACGACATGTCTGGCCCAGCGGAACTCCTACTTTCAGAATTTTACGATCGCATCGTTCACTCCGCACCGTTCTCGAATCATCTCATCTCAGATACACTCTCACAATGATATCCTATTTCTTTATTACCCACAAGGGGCTAAACATAGAGGGGACAAACAAGGACAGACATAGGTATTAAGTCGATTACATCGACCCCAGTGCGTAACTGGTACTTAATTTATCGACCCCGAAAGGATGAAAGGTAAAGTCGACATCGGCGGAATTTGAACTCACAACGTAACGGCAGACGAAATACCGCAAAGCATTTCGCCCGACGTGCTAACGACTCTGCCAGCTCTCCGCCTTAATGATATCCGTTGCATGGAACCGCCCATGGCTCTTTGCGTATCCAATCAATGTCCTGTCCTCTTCGTAGTGGCCCACAATCCACTTTCATGTACGAGCGCATATAGACCCGTGCTGTTGAAGAGTCTGGCACGTATGACATTGTCTAGCTTTGATTAGAGCATAATCTTTATTGAGTTAAACACCTTCCATTCTGCCCTTATTCCTTTTGGGATTTCAGCATCCATATCTCGACGTGTATTCACTGTGCACCCTAAGTAGACGTATTCCTTTACCTTCTCGATTTCATCATTTCCCACCCCTGCTCTGTCTCGTGTTACCTCTTCTGACCGAGTATGTCTTGTTTCCATGCAGTTCATTTTAAGATCTACTGCTAAGCGCTGAGAGTCCAGCTCTGGCAGCATGACCTGAAGCTAGTCTGTGGACAGTAGAAATAAACTCCACGTATTTAACCACTAATATAGTCCACAGAGCAACGCAACGAGCTGGTAGAATCCTTAAGCGCGCCGGACGAAATGCTTATCTGTATTTCGTCTGAGTTCAAATTCCTCCGAGGTTGACTTGACCTTTCATCCTTTTGGGGTCGATATCTTAAGTACCAGTGAAATTGACTCATCCCCTCCCTCAAAATTGCTGTCCTCGTGTCAAAATTTGAAACCATTATTATTATTATTATTATTATTATTATTATTATTATTACTAACGCGGCGAGCTGGCAGAAACGTTAGCACGCCGGGCGAAATGCGTAGCCGTATTTCGTCTGCCGTTACGTTCTGAGTTCAAATTCCGCCGAGGTCGACTTTGCCTTTCATCCTTTCCGGGTCGATAAATTAAGTACCAGTTACGCACTGGGGTCGATATAATCGACTTAATCCGTTTGTCTGTCCTTGTTTGTCCTCTCTGTGTTTAGCCCCTTGTGGGTAGTAAAGAAATAGGTATTTCGTCTGTTTTTATGTTCTGAGTTCAAATTCCGCCGAGATCGACTTTGTCTTTCATCCTCTGGGGTTCGATAAATTAAGTACCAGTTACGCACTGGGGTCGATCTAACCGACTGGTCCCCTCCCCCATAACTTCGGGTTTTGGGATCTTTTCTGTTTGATGGGCGGAATTTTCTAGTTAACTAAAAAATTTGAAACTTCGTATACTGGTAGAATGTGTCAAAAGAAAACATAATTGTAAACAAAATTGAAAACAAAATCGTAATTTGTAACTTAAACGTAGTTTAATTCAACGAATTTTAACCAATTAAATCCCAGCATTGCTGCGTTATCGATATTGATAAAGAAATATAGCAGACGCACGACACACACACACACACACACGCACACACACACACACACATGCACACACACACACACACACACACTCTCTTTCTCTCTCAAACACATGCATATACATTTGCACAAGCACATAGTAATTAATATATAAGCGTACACACACATACAAACGGACATATACATACACACACATACGCACACAAGCATACATACACGTTCGTGAGTTGCTCCTTGCCATAACAAATTTACACAAAAGGTAAATAAACCAGAAGGGGGGGGTCAATGTTTCATCGTTTCGGGGTCGATAAATTAAGTACCAATTACGCACTGGTATCGAGGATTTTTTCCCCAATTTATATCACAGCTTCCGACAAGCTGGGGCATCCTTTTATGAAAAAATATTTCGCAAATTTTTACAAATGGCGGTGCCCCAGCATGTGAGCTGAAACTAGATAAAATAAAAAATAAAAATAATACGACTCACACTCCACGCGCAAACTCTAGACCGATTTAGGCATGTTATTGTTTTGTTTTTGTTGTTTCTGGCCCTTCAAAACCATGGGAGAGGCCTTTTCGGTAAAAAAAAAATAAAGAAAATATTCAAAAAATATCGTTAATATTTTTATTGGGCTACGAAATTCATCGATTTAAGAGATATAGCTGTTATTTCTAGCACATGTAGAAGACAGAAGACAGAAGAGAGAGAAAGGATGAATAAGACGTGTGCGTGTGAGTTTTTAGACGCAGCAAATAATTTGAGCTCGAATGCTGCGATTTCATTGGCTAAAATTCGTAGAATTAAACTACGTTAAAGTTACGAATTACAATTTTGTTTTCAATTTTGTTTACAATAATGTTTTCTTTTGACACATTCTACAAGTTTACGAAGTTTCAAATTGTTTAGTTAACTAGAAAATTCCGTCCATCAAACAGAAAAAATCCGGGTTTTGTGCCTAGAGTAGAAAAAAAATAGGATTAAGTGAACAAAATTTTGTTTGTATTTATGGTTGTTTTTTTATTGACATACCCTTTAATATTACACGAAACTCTCTGTAACCATAATGAAACACAGAGATCTGTTTATAAAGAGAGAAGAGAAGAGGCAGAAGAGAGAGAGAGAGAGAGAGAGAGAGAGAGAAGAGAGAGAGAGAGAGAGGAGAGATGGTGGTGGTGGTGGTGGTAGAGAGAGTGTTCTTTATAATTACAGGTGTCATTTTGTTAGGGTTATTCATAAAACCGAACAAATCTTTGCACTGACTTCAAGTGTAGTATATTTAAATATATTGAAACATATTTAGGTGTGTCTAAAGAAATTGTAAACTGATTCGCTTGGTTGTTTATTGTTGTTGTTGTTATTGTTGTTATTAGTGGTGGTGGTGGTGGTGGTGGCGTGGCCGCTGTTTTACTGTTTTTACTTATTTAACTCGTCAAACATCTTTCAATCAACTGTTTAACCAAATCGTAGAAAGAAACTTGCTCATATAATGTTTAATGGGTTTAAAAAAAATTTTTTTTTTTCAGTAACAAAAGCCTTTTTTTTTTATGTGAAGCAACAAAAAGAGAAATACTGAAAGAGAATAAAAAAATCTTTAAAAATATTTGGAATAACTTTATAGATTCAGGTTTAAAACGTTTCGTGCGTCTTTGAGTTTAAGTTGAAAAGTACACTTGCAGACCCTCGGCCGTTTCACGTACATCTGCACCCACAACATCACACACACACGTGCACAGACACGTGTATGCGTGTGTATGTATGTATGAAAACATACACTGTGAAGAAAAGCGAGAAAGATGAACTTTCAATATAAATATTGAGTAATTTACAGTTTTTGTATCGGTTTTAATTCTCTTCATCTCTCTTTTACTTGTTTCAGTCAGTTGACTGCGGCCATGCTGGAGCACCGCCTTTAGTCGAGCAAATCGACCCCGGGACTTATTCTTTGTAAGCCCAGTACTTATTCTATCGGTCTATTTTGCCGAACCGCTAAGTTACGGGGACGTAAACACACCAGCATCGGTTGTCAAGCAATGCTAGAGGGAAAAACACAGACACACAAATATATACACACACATACATATATATATATATATATATACATATATACGACAGGCTTCTTTCAGTTTCCGTCTACCAAATCCACCCACAAGGTTTTGGTAGCTGCGCCTAATTCTGTATATACTAACACCTCTTGTAGCTGGAGCGGGGGAGTGTCCATTTTTGTTGGTCATTTTCATAGCTTGGCAGAAATGTTACTGCTATAGTTGTGACCAAAGTAATTTTCTCCAAGATAGATACTGTTACACCTAATACATTTTAAACAGAAATCTGTATTCTAGAGAACGTTTGTTCTTATGTCTACCATTGGAAAATATTTCTCGATTTTGTCCTGTGTCTTTTAACATTTGTGGGAACTGTTGATATTTCTAGACGAGTATTTGATTAACATTATTTGAAGTGTTAATACTGGCAGAATCGTTGGTGCGCTGGACGAAATGCTTAGCGGTATTTCGCCTGTCGTTACGTTCTGAGTTCAAATTCCGCCGAGGTCGACTTTGCCTTTCATTCTTTCGGGGTCGTTTAAATAAGTACCAGTTATGCACTGGGGTCGATATAATCGACTTAATCCGTTTGTCTGTCCTTGTTTGTCCCCTCTGTGTTTAGCCCCTTGTGGGTAGTAACGAAATAGGTATTATGCCCGCCGCTACGTTCTCAGTTCAAATTCCGCCGAGGTCGACTTTGCCTTTCATCCTTTCGGTGTCGATTAAATAAGTACCAGTTAAGCACTGGGGTCGATATAATCGACTTAATCCGTTTGTCTGTCCTTGTTTGTCCTCCCTGTGTTTAGCCCCTTGTGGGTAGTAAAGAAATAGGTATTTTGTTTGTCTTTACGTTCTGAGATGAAATTCCGCCGAGGTCGACTTTGTCTTTCATCCTTTGCGTGCTGGGGTCGATCTAATCGACTTGTCCCCTTCCCCAAAATTTCAGGCCTTGTGCTTAGAGTAGAAAAGCATAATATTTAACTCACTGCAAAATAATTTCGAAGAAATAACTTCCAGAATTTTATTCCGAAGTGGAAATACGTTTGTGTCAACTTTATGAAGTGTCCAGCTATAACCATTCCCACTAAATAATCCATTGTGACGCGTGACTTTTCCTTTCTCATTTCCCCCCCTTTTTTTTTTCCAATTTCTATATTGATTGGGGTACAGCCGCCGCCGCCGCTGCCGCCGCCCCTGCCGCCGCCGCTGCCGCCGCCCGTGCCGCCGCCGCCTGCCGCCGCCGCTGCCGCCGCCCCTGCCGCCGCCCCTGCCGCCGCCGCTGCCGCCGCCCCTGCCGCCGCCGCTGCCGCCGCCGCCCCTGCCGCCGCCGCCGCCCGCCGCCGCCGCCGCTGCCGCCGCCCCTGCCGCCGCCGCTGCCGCCGCCGCTGCCGCCGCCCCTGCCGCCGCCGCTCCCGCCGCCGCCGCTGCCGCCGCCCCCGCCGCCACCACCACCACCACCACAACTACTACTACTACTACTACTACTACTACTACTGATGCGTAAAGAATTACCATTCCACTACAACTCACGGGCATTTGTTGGTTCTTCTTTCTATTCCTCGTCTATTTTCAAAAGTCTTCAACCACCCATGACCATTTCACATTCCGACGCCTCCTTTTTCCCCACCCTCTTCCATTGTCTCATCCCTTTAATTACTTTCGAACTACTCTCTAAAGTTATTCTTTACCAAAATTACCATCTCTTGGAATTCACACTCGCATCAGCGTTTCCTTTTATGGATCAATGTCAACAGATCGATAAGTACTGTATCTACCACTGAAGGCTTCTATTGATGTACAGTGAAAAAATAGCTCTATCGATCTCACTATTGTCTGACGACATTCTTTTATTTGTTTCAGTAAGTTGACTGAGGCCATGCTGGAGCACCGCCTTTAGTCGAAGAAATCGACCCAAGAACTTATTCTTTGTAAGCCTAGTACTTATTCTATCAGTATCTTTTGCCGAAACGCTATATATATATTTATAATATATATAAATTAGAGAAAAACACTATTATGTAATTCAAACAATGATAGACATAAACCATATCATATAGAAAAAATAAAATATATTATAAAACATATAACTAGATCACAAAAAGTACAAAAAAATGAATAAACAATATATAATAAGTATTATATATAATAATATATAATATATTAAGTATTTATATATTGTTTATTCACTTTTTGTACTTTTTGTAATTTTGTTTTATGTTTTATAATATATTTTCTATATGATATGTTTTATGTCTATCATTGTTTGAATTAGATAATAGTGGTTTTTCTCTAATTTATATATATTATATATTTAGATTGTGAAATTTGATCTAATGCAAAATCGAATTTTCCCTATTAGTTTGGAGTTATACTCCCTAATATATATATATATATATATATATATATATATATATATATATATATATATATATATAAAAGGAGATGTGGAACACGAGTTGTGATATATAAAAAAAGGAAATGAAGAAAATGCTGACAAAATAATTTAAGTAAGGGAGAGTGTATTTAATTAGGTGAAAGTTCTTTTTACCGGTTGCGCATTTGTTATGCTTATCAAAAGATATTTTGAGTGAGATAAAGTTCCTTTCTGATTGATTTTTTTCTCTTATCTGGTAAGAGAAAAAAATCAATCAGAAAGGAACTTTATCTCACTCAAAATATCTTTTGATAAGCATAACAAATGCGCAACCGGTAAAAAGAACTTTCACCTAATTAAATACACTCTCCCTTACTTAAATTATTTTGTCAGCATTTTCTTCATTTCCTTTGTATATATATATATATAATATATATATATATATATATATATATATATTATATATATATATACATACATACACATATATATACGACGGGTTTCTTTCAGCTTCCGTCTACCAAATCCACTGACAAGGCTTTGGTCGGGCCGAGGCTATGGTAGAAGACACTTGCCCAAGGTGCCACACAGTGGAACTGAACCCAGAACCATATGGTTGGTAAGCAAGCTTCTTACCACACACCCACTCCTGTACATAGGTACAGTCCTGCTTTCAATGGTAGCCGATAAAGTAAATATATTTGGAAATAGGAGACGAGCGAGAATGGCAGAAAAAGTAACAGACTTAAAGAATCAGAGATTTACTGCAAGAGAAAGGAAGAGAGAGGGAGAGAGAGAGAAACTGAGGAAAAATTATAGAGAGAGGGTGAGTATGAGAGGGTAAAGGACAAGAGAGAGAGAGAGAAAGAGAGAGTGAAGGAGGGAGAGAAAGAAGAGAAAGAGGGAGAGAGAAGAGACAGGGGGAAAGAGGGAGTGAGTGAGTAATAGCCTAACATGCATCAAAGTGTGACGTGTGAAGTTTCAGGGTTTGGCCGCAGGAATTTATTGTTTTTTCCTGAAATTAAATTATGTCAAAGTTGACAAAAGTTGCTCAACATCTCTCCACTGTTACAGCTGCAGCTAACAATTACTAAAAACTATAGAGATCAACGTAGTAATTCTTATTAACTGCATTACACAGAGCAGCAGCAGCAGCAGGAATCGCTTGGTTAGTTTGCTCGGTCACCGTGTGGGTCAGCTGCATGCAGTATATATGAGACACTCGAGGAAGCTCGATTTCCTCACCGTAAACAATAGATTTATTGTTTTCCTGGTTGCTACCCCGTTGTGACCTAACGTTTTGTTCAATTGTGAATTGGTTCACCAATCTTTCAAAAGGATGGTGAATGATTGTGAAAGGCTGAAGGTTTGTGACTGAACACTTAAACCTTTTCTACTCTAGGCACAAGGCCCGAAATTTTTGTGGAGGGGTGCTAGTCGATTAGATCGCCCCCAGTACTCAACTGGTACTTACTTTATCGACCTCAAAAGGATGAAAGGCAAAGTCGTCCTCGGCGGAATTTGAACTGAGAACGTAAAAGACAGATGAAATACCTATTTCTTTACTACCCACAAGGGGCTAAACGCAGAGAGGACAAACAAGGACAGACAAAGTGATTAAGTCGATTACATCGACAACAGTGCGTAACTGGTACTTATTTAATCGACCCCGAAAGGATGAAGGGCAAAGTCGACCACGGCGAAATTTGAACTCAGAACGTAACGGCAGACGAAATACGGCTACGCATTTCGCCGGGCATGCTAACGTTTCTGCCAGCTCGCCGCCTAGAACACTTAAACCTTTACTATATTAAACTGATAAAAGTAAATCCCCAAGTAGGTTTTACAGTTAACTTTGGAAAGTCAGTGATTTAGTCTCAAAGTTATCGAGTTTTGCTTATGAAACATTCTTTAATAATAACTCAAACTTGATCCAAATCAGATGGAATCCACCCCGTTTGCTTATTTCTCCTCAATCAGAAAATATATGTCTAAAATGTATGGCAGCAACTTCGTTTACTAATGTTAACATGATATAACTTGTTGTTTTTTTTTAAGTGAAGTAGTGCAACTTAGTGGTTAGGGTTCTCGGCGTGCGATTGTGAGTTCGATTCCCGGCTGTGCGCTATATTTATGAAGGCATTTTGTGTCACATTGCTCCAGTTAATTCAGCCGGTAAAAATGTGTTGCACCTGTAACTTAAAGGGCCAGCTTTCTCACACTCTGCGTCACGCTGAATCTCTCTGAGAACCACGTTAAAGGCACGCGTGTCTGCGGAGTGCTCAACCACTTGCACGTTACTTTCACGAGTTGGCTGTTCCGTTGGTCGGACCAACTGCAACAATCATCATCGTCGTAACCGACGGAGAGCCGGTTTTTCTTTTTAGTTTTAAATCGAGTGAAATAAGAATCTTGGAAACAATAAAAATATGACATCACAGAGTCACTCTTGGCTGATATTAACAAAACTAAAACATTCCTGATAGAATCAGACGTATCCTGATATGTTGCTGGTGCCACTCTTTATCATGACTGTATACCCAATGGATTTCTTCTCTCTTACTTTTTCAAATTCAAAAACTGGTAAGTCTTTGGTCACACAAAACATCCTAAAATAAAGAACATTAAAAAAAAATGACGTATACAAATGTTTGGGAATTCTTCGAATATTGGCCTCGGAACCGGTTCACACAGTGTCACGTCACCTGCATCCAATCATCACCTTTACACCAACGATCATCAGAAGCATAGTTTGTCTCAATTTGTAAAAGTGTACCATCATCTGTACAACATCAAAGAAGTTCATCAGATATAATCTAAGTGTCCAGTCTGCGAATTAATTTTCAACATTTCCCTAATACAACCAGCGAACTAATTAAGGCAATTAAGCCCTTTAAAATACGTAGCAGTGATTTCATGGTGCCTCTCCTGATTAACGCTGAATGGACTTCTATGTTAACTATGATCAATAGATATTTATGTTGCCCTTTTGTTATCGTGGAAATGGTGAAATTTCTGAATATGTGGTGATTATCTCACGAATTTCTAATTTATTTGCTGTATTTGTCTGTCCAGCTTCTGCCATTCCGATCTTGCGCCTACCTTGATGAATCACCAGGTTTTTTTTTCACCCAACCATAACACTATCCATAATTTCACTAAATCTTACAACCTGCATAAAAATAGACAATGTGAACGGATCAACGGTAATGCTTGTAGAACGATTCCACTGTTGATAAATAAAAACAACTTACCAATCACATGATGAGGAATTATGATGGCTGAGAGGATATATTCGATTCCTACATGTTCCAGTTCAGCATTACTAGATATACATCATATAGTTAATTTCTGCTCGAAAAACATCATCCGGAAGATCCTTACCTCAGTAGCTACAAGACTGCAGCAAAACAGTGCTTCCGAAAAATATCATAATGCAGTCTTTGATCATTAACGGGGGATGTGGAATTCATTTGGGGAAAATAATATGTAAGTTTGTTTAAATAAATATTAAATGTTTTATTTCATAAAACCAATGGAGAAGAATACGTTTCATTTCATCATTCCTCACTGAATATTTCAATGAAAAGAACAAATGGTCAATAACCAAGTAAACAGATTCCAAATGATATCGATGTGACATTTCTGTCATTGCACAGGCCAGCGGAATGGAAAATTTTGAAAATTGTTTTGATAAATTTATGTTACTTTATGTCTAGTTTTGGTACTAATTCGAAATATCAAAAAAGCTCTTTCCTATTACCCAAGGTTTTCTCACAATTTAGATGATGATATACTTTGCAGGTAAATCCACTTATGATAGGACACAATGAAACTACATTATTTACATTTGACGGGCATATGGCGTAGTAGTTAAGAGCGCGGGCTACTAACCCCAAGATTCCGAGTTCGATTCCAAGCAGTGACCTGAATAATAATAATAGTAATAATAATAATAATAGTAACATCAACATCGAAAAATACCCTAGGAATGAGAACCCAGGTTCGGAATTTCCCCAAGACACCTTGATGAAGCCTGGAGGGTATATCAACCGGAACGTTGTACTAACAACAAACAAGATGAGCATACATGTCCGTCAAATGTAAATAATGTAAATAATTCCTCATCTCTTAAATATAGAACTTTACAATGAAACTAATAGAAATGCATTTGGTGCTTTATTTAGCAAAAATAAAATGGTACAAATGAAATTGAAAGGTAACAAAATAGATTTTTTACAAGGGCTCCATAAATTCTTTTTCACTTAGAAACTACGCCTGGAACTCTTTTGATGGACATTTAGGATGCAACATCCAACAGTAGTCGGCCATCATATTAGCATTCCAACATTCCATCTTCTCTGAAATCTTCTTTCCATCTCTTTTATGTTTGGTGAAACATTTGCCCCCACACCCCACTCACATTCCTCAAATCTTCTGGAGAGAAATCTAAATGGAAATGTAGGAAATGAACTTTAATGCTCATTTTCCATTCTAAAGTCTCGAACTTTTCCAGCGTTCTTCCCACTTTGTCTTTGTAGTTTGGATCCTTGTGATTATCCAAGAAATTCTTATCACATCTTGAAAACTAATTCATGCATCTTTGTTAGAATCTCTAGGAGAATTTTCAAAATGTTCATCCTCGACGACTTTGGTTCTACAAATACACCCTCTTCGAACTTAGCATCCGTTAGAGCAGAAAACTTGTTCAGCAAATATTCGAAATCCTCTCCATCCAAGGGAAACAGGTCTTAATACCGATGAGATATTTGGATAAACAATGTTTTTCCCACTCATCGAATTGTGTCTCTGCACCATACATGAGAAAAAGTAGCGGTCATCACTGTAACTTTTAGGCTCTCTCTATGTCACTGGAAGTCCATAACGAAAATACTTCTTGTACATTTTGTTCATTGCTTTAGTTCTTCAACAGAAATTGAGCAAATCTTATGAGGAACTCACTTCTTATCTTGGGCTCTTAATTTCATGCCAAAGTAGTCATAGTAAGATTTTTTGACAAATTATGTAACGTTTCTCCAACGTTTTTTAGTCATAAACTTGCCAAATATGTCGCAAAAGTCATCCGAGTTTGCTGCACATCTTCTGGAAGAGATCCTGGCTTCAAATTACGTGAAGGTCTGTAAGGAAAGTGGAAGAGGACACTTTTCAATATCATATATTTGGTTCACCATCAAAATAATATAAAAGAAGCATTGAAATGTAACGTAAGATAAAAGACACCAATAAATGTAGCATTTTTACAATATAAACAGGCATGACAAAATAATTTTAAAAAAATTACTGAAGCTAGAGTGACGGAGGCAGCTCTCTGTGTAGCTGAAGCAGTCTAAAGGTTACATATTTGTCAAATGATGCTTTTTAGTCTATTTAAATATGGCACTTAAGAGGCGCAAATAAGGCTGTGTGGTAAGAAGCTTGCTTCCCAACCACGTATTTCTGGGTTTACTTCCACCGCTTGACACCTCGGGAAAATGTTTTCTACTATGGTCGCGATCTGACCAAAGCCTTGTCAGTGGATTTGAAAGACGGAAACTGATAGAAGCCCCTCGTATACGTGTGTATGTGTGAGTGTGCGCGTGTGTGTGTCTGTGTGTTGTTCCCCCCCCCCCCACCGCTTGATAATCGGTGTTGGTGTGTTTATGTCTCCATAACTTAACGGTTCGCCAAAAAAAAGAAAAAAGTACCAGGCTTGAAAAGAAAATAAGTCCTGAGGTCAATTAGTTCGACTAAAATTCTTCAAGGCGATGTTCCAGCATGGCCGCAGTCTAATGACTAAAGCAAGTAAAAGGAATAAAATAATAATAATAATTATAATAATAATAATAATAATAATCATAATAATAATAATGGCCTACCAATGTATACTATGAGTTTCTTTGCCCTAGGAGTCGGGAAGACACTCGGCAAGAAATGGAAGCAAATTTGAAAGAAGAAGAAAAAAAAAGTAATAATAATAATAATAACTTCTTAAGGCAACTGGAAATCCCATGAAAGATTAATCCCTTGCAAAAAGCAGCCTTATTGGACAAAGCGCACATCTTAAGGAAAATCTGTCTGAGCCCCTTGTGACTTGATAGATGACTAAAGACTCCGGTGCAGCGGCGAAAGAATTTGACAAGATTAGTAAATATAAAGACCTGCTAATAGAAATTGAAAAAAAGTGGCATCTCAAGGCGACTACAGTACCAGTGATTGTAGGATCTCTAGGAATGATAAAAAAGGTACCGAAACCTATTTGAAAATGATTCCAGGTTTACCATCCCTACAGGAAGTGCAAAAAATCGTATTAACTGGAACGGCTCATGTACTGAGAAGAGCACTATCGCTGTGAAAATAACATCCATCCATGAATTTATTTATTTATTAATTTTTAAATACATATTTTATCTGTGAATTTGCGCGTGTAATCTGGGAATGCATGCACTGCCCTTCTCTGCCCTAGTTGAATGGAAAACACTCGGCGAGAAACGGAAGAAAATTTGAAGAAAGAAGGAAAAATATAATAATAATAATAATAAAAATAATAATAATGGTGATGATGATGATGATGATGATGATAATAATAATAATAATAATAATAATAATAATATAATAATAATAATAATAATAATAATAAAAGACAATAGTAAAATTTTGGTATAATGATAAAATATCCAGTGGTACGTGATCAGTTCCACCCCAAAAAGGTGAAACAATTTTTTGGCCACAGAATTGTGTTATTGGTGAGTCCGTTGATAATACCCCATAGATTTAAACACTTATAGTATTAACCCAACTGTTCAGCCGTCTGGCTTCGTGAATCCCCAGTAATGTTGGCCCAGTAGTTCAGCCTGGTGGTCGCGACGTTCTTGCAACTCCAGCGTCACATGACCCATTTGGACCAATCAAGTAAGGGGACACTCTAATTACGTGACCTTACTCACAAGGGCAATAACGTCTGACATTCTAATCGTAAATAAGTCGCCCTAAAACAATTATTAAAACATTGTGGGATCTGCAGAGCTGTCTTTAACCAGAGTAAATTATCCCTGAATCCTCATTAACCGTTGAATATACTATTGCTACTTAAGTATCGTTGACATTTTGTTTGTATTATCTTAAACTGTATTGTTAATATTAATATTCAGCTTTATTTTCAGACAATTGCCCTCTTATGAATAAAGTTCGACTCACTGGTGACTAATGACCGATTGTCGACTAATGACAATCAGATTCTTGCATTATCTTCAGGACAATAAAATTTTCTTTATTCAGGGTAGAATAACGGGTACGTCGGTTACTTGTTATGACCGATCGATTCAAAAGACACACAGACTGTGTTTCATAGGCTTGCTGCACACACACATACAAATAGGCATTTATACACGCATACATACATACATACATACATACATACATACATACATACATACATATATATATATATAATATATATATATATATATATATATATATATATATATATATATATATATATATAATGAGATAGGGTTGAAAATTCAACCCACCATGGGATAACATATATCCAATATACTGCTAGAGAGGTACCCAACAAGACTAATACATAAATGTTAAAATTGCCATGCAATTAATTCATCTACTGTATTATATATATATATATATATATATATATATATATATATATATATATATATATATATATATATATATCATTGTCACTAGATGTGACTTGGGTGTTAGAACACCTACATTGCTAGAAATAAGAGCTAAAAAGCTCTAATGATGTGGTCAAACTACATAATTGTATGCATACGTTCTAACAAGGACCGTAATCACCCGAAAACACCGGTCGAGTGTTCCCTATAATGATCGATCAGCTTCGGATAATTCCGCAGCCTCATCGGTAGGGACCGCTCGACTCGGCAGATACCGGACTTTATTCTCTGTCAGTACGTATGTAATCACAATATAAATCTATGGATGATTTAGCGAATCGTTAATGTGTATCCAATAATTTAATATATACAACAGTGTGCATTTTTTTTTTACGAAAAAGGAAAGCAATAATTGTCACTGAATGTCACTAGGGAATTAAAACAACTAAATTGCTAGAAATAAGAGCGAAAAAGCTGAATACTTGTGTACTGACAGAGAAGCAACTATATTAACCCCTGGTGGTTGATATAGTTGTAAATACTATTTACAATGCTATCCATAGGAAGGACTGCCCTAATGTGTACATCAAAGGCATGTCAGAAGCAACAGGTATTCACATCTTTAAAAAGAAGGAATACCGGTCGAAAACCCCAATAGAAACATCAATTCGATGCAAACATAACAGAACAGATGTTGTTATGTGGGTCAGGGACCGAAAGTCATGCACTGTTGTAGAGGTCAGCTGCCCAGTGGATGTAAATGTACAATCAACAGTCCGGGACTAAAGAGAACATTTATGGCGAATTAATATGGAACTTACAGATATTTTATTCTGGCTGTGAATTCTAATTTGTGCCCATCATCATAAGTGCATCAGGTTATGAACCAAGAAATTTGCTCAAAAACCTAGAATTTTCTCGGTTTTGAGAGGTAAGAGCAAAATAATTTGAAGCAGATTCTCCCAATCCAATCTATCAGTGGCACTGTGAAGATCTGTAAGACATTCGAAAGATTCCCCAGCTGAGATTCTTAAGTGAATAAATGCACACACTTAGGTGAATGCATCGACAATTCGCTTTGTTAGCGACCGGGTTGAACTTTTTCAAAAACATAAGTTAAACTCAAAGTTAAAACATACATACATACATACATACACACAAGCATACATACAAGCATACATATATACACACATATACATATATATACATACATACATATATATATATATGTGTGTGTGTGTGTGTGTGTGTGTGTGTGCGTGCGTGTGTGTGTATTTCGTTTTTGGATTTGGTTTGCAAGATTCTTTATGTGAGTTCGTGTGTTGAAGCATATTCTGTTGTGTCTGGGGAGAGTCATTCTCTT
>NW_021833517.1:0-2500 GCF_006345805.1 Octopus sinensis | reverse complement strand
AAGACTTTGAATACTTTCCAATAATAATGTATATAACTTGAGATGCCTGCCTTGCCTTAACGTTTGTTGTCCCTTTTAACAATTACACACACACACACACACACACACACCATACACACACACACACACACCACACACACACACACACACACACATATATATAGGATATATATATATATATATATATAATATTATATACACACAGATATAACATATAAATATACATATATACACATATATAAAATATAAAAAATTATACATATATATATATATACATATATATATTATACTATATATATATATATATATATATATTATAATATATATATATATATATATATATATATATATATAATACATATACATATATATACGACGGACTTCCTTACAGTTTCCGTATACCAAATTCACTCACATGGCTTTGGTGGCCCGAGGATATAGTAGAAGAAACTTGCTCAAAGTGCCACGCAGTGGGACTGAACACTGAACCATGTGGTTGGGAAGCAAGCTTCTTACCACACAGCCACTCCTGCGCCCATATATATGTATGTATGTATGCATGTATGTGTGTATGTATGTATATGTATATGTGTGTGTCTGTGTGTGTGTGTACGTATGTATATATGCGACAGGTCTTATCTTGTAACATAGGGGTCCACCAGAGCAAAATAGGCAACCATGGGCAATAAGTGGATCGGGGCCACTGGTTTAAACCGTAAGACACCGCATTTGCCTGACTAACACATCACCTTCGTCCCTGTTTTAATAGTACTACGTGACCACTTGACTCCTCTAATTGTGTTGCCCCAGTTTCACAGGCATTCAGACAGGAAGTGTTTTGCAGATCAACATGACCTCATATCATATCCAAAACAAATGAAATCCTTGTACACTCCTCTTATTGTTAATCCGCAAGACACTCCTTCTTCTTAGTATTATTCTTAAATCAAGGAATTCTGATTTAACTCAGACCTCACATAACATTTCTTACAAACACGTACAACCCAAATATCCTGTTCGTGTCTCTAAAACACAAATCTATCGACCCTTTTCGTTAGTCTTTCTCTGGTGTCGAGGCTACATTCTGTCTTCATATTTCACTCTGAAAGACCGTATAAGTGCACATGTATTTCCCACTCTTCATGATACGGTTTTCATAAATACAGATCCATGTCATTCACCAGTGGACCTTTACTCTCTCCCTTGTCTCTTGGATCATTGGTGTTCTGTACGAGCACTCTCAAGCATTTGTCTTATGGTCTCAAGCATTTGTTTTATGAAGAAAGGCTGAAGACGCTCGACCTTTATTTTCTAGAAAAACGACGACGCCGTGGTGATCTCATTATTGCTTACAACATCATAAGCGGAGGGTGTAACCTCTCGAAAGAGCTGTTCTTCACTCCTGCTCCAGAACGTCGGCTGCGGGGTCACTCCGAAAAGCTCTGTCTGCGACGATTTCATCTCAATCGAAGGAGAGGGGCTTTCTCCGTCCGGGTTGCGGATCCGTGGAATAAGCTGCCGGACGAGATAGTAAAGATGCCGACGACCGCTCGGTTCAAAGTCTCCCTTGACCACAAGTGGCCTGAACTCTTTACATGAACACCATCCTGTACATAACTCCATGTCCCCCTACATGGCCTTGCTTTTTGCTTTTTGAGCCAAATAATTAACTAACTAACCAACTAACTCTCTAACCCGACTCTGTCAAATCTGGTGTGTCGCAGGGTTTGGTCTTGTCTCCCACACTTTCCTGTTGTACATCAACTAACTACTTTCTGTCACCACTACTCCTGTGACCAACACGTCAAAGATGAAAACAAAGTATTGTTATCAATGTTGGTCAAGTGGGGCGGGGGAGGGGAGGGGGCAATTAAGTTCTTGATTTCGTATTGGACGAGCTTTAAGATACAGAGGTCAATAGACGAAGGCACGTAACTTTCAAGCCTTTTGCAAAGATGTTAACGACATAAATAAACCGAAATGATTGAAGCGGTGAATCAAGATATGGCGACGGGTTGGTCCCTTTGGGGGTTTATATCTCGATCAACACAACCAGAACTGAAAGATTAACAGCACCAGCAGTTAATTAACAACTGAAGTTAATTGGCAACGCATCAACATTTCCCGTCTATTTTTTTCGCCACCGACATTCACCAACAAAGAACGATATTGTTTGTAAGAGGTGGCTGCTGTTCTATATCTGTCCGTCACAGCTTGTTCGGCCAGCGATACAGGGATTGTAGGATGTGGTCAATAGTTAGATAGATAGAGAAATAGACAGGGTGATAGGAGGGAGATAGAGAGGGGGAGATAGATAGATAGATAGATAGAGAGAGAGAGAGAGAGAGAGAGAGAGGAGAGAGAAAGAGGGGGGAGGGGAAAGAAAGAGTTAGGGGGATAGAAAGACAGTAGAGAGAGAAAGAGAGCGATAAGGAGAGAGGGAAGAGAGACAAGAGAGAGAGTTAGTGCAGAGAGAGACAGGGGGGAGAGAGACGAGAGA
>NW_021833516.1:27500-28527 GCF_006345805.1 Octopus sinensis | reverse complement strand
TCTCTCCCACCCTTCCCTATTCTTCTCTACCCTTCACCATTCCCTCTCTCTTACTCCTTCTCCTTGACTCTCTCATCACTGACACGTGACTAGAGGGAAGCCATCTTTGCAACTGTCAAGCTGGCTTATTCTGTCCCTCTCATAAGCTGTCTCCTTAACGCGTTCAAAATAATTTTTCCATCGTCTTGGCTTAACAGCCCTCATCGTTTGTTTTTACCGTGTTATTCTCTTTGTCCTGTCTTTTACTGTTTTTACTTGTATTGTTTTTATTCTTACTGTCCTGTTCTTGTTTCCACTTTTACCCCTCTGCAAAATAATCCCTAATTTTATTTAATTTGCTTTGTGGGAAGGACTGTTTCAACGAAGTTGCGTCTTGTCCTTACCTTCGAAACACGGAGTAGACAAAACAGGGACAACTGAAGAAGGGGAATATTCCTTGTGTTGTATGTCTTGTACTCTTTTTTTTCGTTGTTTGAAAAAAAGTTTGTTTCCATGTTTTTTGTTTTTATGTTTTCGTTTCTCATTGTGTTCAACGTTTTTTTGATGTCCTGTACCCATATATGCATGTATATATACATATAGATGTAGGTATGTACATATATGTATGTATATATACATATATTAATATATTCATCATCATCATCATCATCATTTAACGTCCGTTTTCCATGCTAGCATGGGTTGGACGGTTCAACTGGGTCTGGGAAACCGGAAGGTTGCGCCAGGCCCAGTCTGATCTGGCAGACAAGGCTGGCAACGGCCACGATTGGATGGTGCTTTTTACATGCCACTGGCATGAAGGCCCGTCGGGGCGGCGCTGGCAACAGCCATGTTCGGATGGTTGGCTTACGTGCAACCGGCACTGGTATCACAGCTACAATTTCCATTGATTTTGATCGATTTCGATTTTGATTCTCACTTGCCTCAACAGGTCTTCATTTATATGTGTGTGTCTTTTTGTCAGTAGTTGTCCTCACCCACCATCGGTTAACAACTGATGTTGGCGTGTTTATGTCCTCATAACTTA
>NW_021833516.1:20000-22500 GCF_006345805.1 Octopus sinensis | reverse complement strand
ACCGATGTTGATACAACTTCATGAATAATATTTATGTGAAATTTTAGAAGTTGTGGGTGTATCTGAATTTCACTAGCTTGTATCTAATATTATGGCATTTTCCCAAGTTAACATTTCCACTTAAACTCTTTTCAGAAGCTCCTCTTTCTGGCACTGTTTCTATTGTGGATTTAATATCTACTCTGTAACTGGAAGGTTCCAATAATCTAGAGTATTAAATACTATATTGATATTAGACTCTTTTAATGTTGCATTAACAAAGCAATAAAACATTCATTTGTTATTTTCATGCCAATAATTTATACATTAATTTGGTTTGGCGTTCCATATTCCAATCAAAATTTTATATTTTTATGTTGTTTCCATGATCTTGTTAACATTCCTACTGGTTTCTTTCATTGGACAATGGGCAACTATTTGTAAATGCCTTTCTTGTTAGGTTTCTGGAGATAAACAATGGTTTTGTAAGTAAAACCACCATGTGCCTTCATTTTGATCTAACTTAAATGATATTAAATGATAATAGACTTCCTTGGAATAAACCAGTTGTGTAAAACAGCCAATGTAATCTTCAGTTCTTCATAGTTAGTCTGGTCACCAGTGTTCCTTATTATTTGTGTGTATAGAGATGTGTGTATGTTTGGATGTGTGTGTACATGCATGTGCATGTGTGTGTGTGTGTGTGTGTGTGTGTGTGTGTGTGTGTGTGTGCATGCTTGTGTGTATATATGGTACACTTTTTACATTTTATATTTTACTTGTTGCAATCATTGAACTGCAACCATGCTGGAGCATTACCTTGAAGGTTTTAGCCAAATAAATCAAGTCCATTACTTACTTTTTTAAGTCTGGGACTTCTTTTGGTCCCAGACTTACCACTTAGCCTTGCAGGCTAACGTTTCTGCCAGCTCACTACTTTCTGCATCACATATATCATCATCATCATCATCATCATCATCATCATTGTTGTCACCATAATTATTACTATCATCATTTTAGATTTTACTTTGCATGCTGACATAAAGAAGATGGGTTGTTATGGTCCATTTCAGTTCTTATTCAGAACTTCTGTTTTCCTTGACAGGTTTATGGACCATATCTCATTTGTGTCTTCCAGTTTTAACTCAGTTTCTATAACTTGATGCTCTTTCTGTCATCACCAACCACTTTACAGAGTATAATAGGTGCATTTTATTATGGCACCAACACTAGAGATGTTGTCGTGTTCTCAACCAGACTAAATGATTTATTCAATCCTACATTGTCTCCCACTCATTTACCAATTACTCTATAGAGTGTATTGGCTATATTGTATTGTGATACTAGTGTGAATGAGGTTGCCTTGTAATGTTTGTGCACTGATAAGGTGCATATAGCAATATAAAAAAAGATAATGTGTAATCTTTTTTTTGCTGTTGTATAAATACAGGCATGCTAATTTTGATGTAACTTTTGCACTGTCATTAATGGCAATGATAAAATTATCAACAGCACAGATTATATGTTATTGTGCAATGGTAATATATGAATTAGGTAGAGTATTCATTTCAGTTTTACATATTCTGTAAGCATATGCATAACTGTGTGGTTAATAAGTTTGCTTCACAATCACATGGTTTCATGTTCAATCCACTAATGCCTTTTAAGTGAATTTGGTAAATGAAAACTGTATGGAAACTCATCATATGCATACATCTCCTCACCATAACACACCACATGCAAATTTCATACATAGATAGCTCTCATTTGTGACACACTAATCCCATTCATCCATATCACATCAAATTTATGCACAGGCATGACCACTAGACTGTGTGTGCACATATATATATATAGTTGTGTGCACATACATTTGTGTGTGTGTGTGTGGTGTGTGGTGTGTGTGTGTGTGTGTGTGTGTGTGTGTGTGTCTGCATGCATATTTATATATATTTAGCTAACACAGATTCATGACCTTTGTATATTTCAACACTTTTTGTCCAAACCCATGCCTGCATGGAAAACAGACGTTAAATAATAATGAAGATTATAACATTAGATACTATTTAACCTCTGCATAAATGGCAACATGCACTTCACAGTACAAATACACACACACACACACACATACATGTGCATACATACTTGCACACTGATATTTTGAGTCCTTCATTCCCTCTCTTTCCTACTAATGCTCCCTTGCTCTTTCCTTCTATATTTTCCTCCTCTCCCTCTTTTTTACTTTCTCTCCACCTCATTCTCATCACTTATTCTTTTTCCCTCTTTCTCACTTGCTCACTTTCTTTTTGCCTCCCTCACCTATTCTCACTATGATCCAGATTGTGTTTTCACTACTGGTTGTACTATCCAACTCCCCAGCTTACTTTTTACACTAAGCCTGCAATGTAAATAGACAACATAAATATAGATTCATTTCTATTTCTTTTACTCTTCCAACTCCTATTCCTTTTCCTTCCCTTTGATAAAAGATATAACCTGGAATGATGGTTCCATTTTTGCT
>NW_021833516.1:0-15000 GCF_006345805.1 Octopus sinensis | reverse complement strand
AAACTTTGAAGCCATTAACCAATCTGTCTATTTCAATAATTCTTTGTCTATCTGATTTATTCCCTCTGCAGTTCTTCCTTCCACCATGTGGCTAACAACAACTAATTTTTAAACCTAACTAATAAATCCCTTTCTCAATATTTTATCCTTTACCTAAATTCCTGCATCTTTATATACTACCTTATATTAGTCAACCAACTTTAACTGGTAGTGACTACATATTTCTCACAGTCATGGGAATAACTTCATTCAGCATTTTCTTTTTGCAGGATTACTTTCAAATAAATTAATTATTTCTCAGCTACATATCCCCCACCTGTCAACATCATTTTCTTCTTTCTCTCTCTCTCTCTCTCTCTCTCCCTCTCCCTCTCTCTCTCTCTATCTATCTATCTATCTCTCTCTTCCTACCTATCTATTTGTCTGTCTGTCTATATATATATATATATATATATATATATATATATGTATGTATATACCGGAGTAAACACATAAATGTGAAACAAGGTGGAAAAAAGAGTACTCAAATACCAACAAAAGCTGTTACTCGGAGTTTCACATTCCCGTTCGTCGGACAGTTTTTTTTTTATAAAACTGTCCGACGAACGGGAACGTGAAACTCTGAGTAACAGCTTTTGTTGAATTTCTGCTGCTTTTAAATAAAGTATATATATATATATATATATATATATATATATATATATAGAGAGAGAGAGAGAGAGAGAGAGGGTGTCTATGTCTGTATCCTTTTTGTCTATATGTCTATATTCATCAAGCTGTCAGCCAACATGTCTGTCTATTTGTCTAACTATTAGGCTATTTGTCTATTTGACCGTCATTTGTGTGTCTGTCATTCAATTTATGTCTCTGTATTTGTTTACCTATTTGTCTGTCTTTCTATTTGTTTGTTTATCTCATTGTCTGCCTAGCTTTTTGTTTGCATGTGTCTGTTTGCTTATCAGTCTCTCTATATATCTGTCTATTTGTCTGAAAACTTATATGCCTGTCTATTTGTCCGAAAACTTATATGTCAGTTCATTTGTTTGTA
This sequence comes from Octopus sinensis, assembly GCF_006345805.1. Taxonomy (NCBI): domain Eukaryota; kingdom Metazoa; phylum Mollusca; class Cephalopoda; order Octopoda; family Octopodidae; genus Octopus; species Octopus sinensis. The sequence goes on along the minus strand of NW_021833516.1, from coordinate 13,952 downwards.
TGTCAGTCTACCAGGTTATTTGTTAGTCTCTATATTTGTCTGTCTACTTATTTCCCTATCTACGTGTGTATCTTCAGTTTTATTTGTTTGTCTATTGTCTGTAAATCTTTTTTTTTGTCTACCTATGTGTCCATCTGCCTATCTGTCTGTTCGTTTCTGTTTGTCTATTTGCCTAATTGTCTATCTTTTTTGGCAGTCAAGTCTTATTTGTGTATCTCTCTGTTAATTTGACTATTCCTGTATAAGCATTTGACTGTCTATGTATTTGTCAGTCAATGTATTTGTCCACCAATCTATTTGTCTGTCTGCCTGTCTATCTACTTGTATTTATCTCTCCCTTTCTTTCTCTCTCTATTTGCTTGTCTATTTATTTGTCTGTGTTCCAGTTTATTTCTACCAAACTATCCATCTCTTTGTGTGTCTGTCTGTCTATCTGTTCGTTTGTATATCTATCTATTTGTCTGTCTGCCAGATTAGTTTTCTCTCTTTTTGTCTATCTATTTCTCTGTCAATCTTTTTGTCTATCTCTCTATTTCTCTGTCTACCCACTTTGGCTATCTATTTGTCTGTTTATTTTTCTGCTTATCTATTTGTCTGTCTGTTAATTTATCTATCGATTTGTCTGTCTGTCTGTCTATTTGTTAATTTTTCTGTTTTTATCGTTGCATTTGCCTGACTTTCTATTTCTCTATTTGTATGGCCACTTATTTGTCTTTCTTTCGATGTCTTTGTTTATTTGTCTATCTATTTCTCTCTCTGTCAATTTATTTGTTTGCCTATTTACATGTCTATCTATCTGTCCATTTGTATGTCTATCTATTTATCGACCTATTTGCCTATCAACTTATTTGGCTATTTATCTATTTGTCTGGCTATCTACCTGCCTGTCTATCTGCTTGGCTGTTTATTTTCCCCTCTCTCTCTCTCTGTTTTCTCATTATCTTCCTGTTTCTTTCCATTTCTTTGTTCTCTGTTTGTCTACCCACTTTTCTATCTAGCTCTCTTTCTATTCCTTTATCTGTTTGTCTACATATTTCTCTGTCTGTCTATTTCTCTTTTTCCCTATCTGTCTGTCCACCTATTTAACTCTATTTCTCTTTCTATCTATTGTCTACCCATTTGTCTTTCGCATTATTTGTTTATCTACCTGTTTGTCTATTTGTCTATCTGTCATTCTATTTATTTGTCTGGATTATTGGTTGTCTATTTGTATAGATTTCTGCTTGCTTATCTGATTGATATCCAATTAGCCATCTGTCTATATGTCTAAATATGTGACCACTTATTTGTCTGTCTAGCTATCTATTTGACAGCCTGTCTATTCCATTCTGTCTTTTAGTACCACATTCACCATTATTCCAGCCTTCTCTCTGTCAGAGTAAATTACTGCTGAGTTAAGTCTGCAATCTGGTTTCAGTTCCCAGTTGTAGACATTTCAATCCAGTTATATTTCTGATGTCTAAGAGAAATGCATGAAACTTGCATTATCTTATTTTGCCTCCCCTATAAATCTGAGATTTTGTGTCTATGGAAGAATTCTATCTTATCTGCCAGGCTACTGATCTGCTTTCTTTCCTGCCTGCCTGCCTGCCTGCTTTGCTAGTCTTGTTTGGGTCTATCAGCTAGTGTGTCTGTCTGACTGTCTGTCTGTCTGCCAACCAGTTATTCTGCCAGCTTATCAAATACACTCTCTTTCTCTCTCTCTCTCTCTCTCTCTCTCCCCTCTCTCTCTGCCTCTTCTCTCTCATTCTGTCTATATTTCTATATCTACTTATATTTGTCTGTTTTTTTTTCTCTTTCTCTCTTTCTCTGACCCTCTACCTATTTCTCTGCCTATCTATCTATCTATCTATCTATCTATCTATCTATCTATCTATCTATCTATCTATCTATCTATCTATCTATCTATCTATCTATCTATCTATCTATCTATCTACTTATCTAGCTATTTGTATACCTATCTTTCTATCTACCTCTCTGTTTACCTTTCTATCTATTTGTCAGTCTGTCTGCATTTATTCACTTACCTTTCTTACTCCGCCAACCCTCTCCTCCTACACTGCTCCATTAAGCATATAATAAAGTTGGCTGTTTATACTCCTCCACTGGCATGTATGCGTCATAATCTACCTGCTTTGCCATACTGTTATGACGTACTAAAAATAGACATTGTTAGCATCTGGATGCATTTCTGCCAAAAAAAAAAAAAAGAAAAAGAAAAAAAGAAAATGCATTACAAAACACAAAATACAAACACACAAAAAAGCAAAAGAAAAAAAAAAGAAAATGACAATAAATACATACATAAATAATAAGGACAAATAAATATATAAAAATGAAAGAAAGGAAGACAGTAACACCATTGAGAGTTCTGAACAGACAGACAGACAGACAGACAGACCAATTGGATAGAACTATAATATGGGGGGAGGGGAGGTTAAGATTATTTTTGTTTTTGTTTATTTTATTTATTTATTTATTATTTATTTTCCTTTTGCTGGTTGTTCTACTTTCTCCATTTTACTGTTTCTTCATTCTGCAACCATTCAAGCTTTGTGTACTAAATGCACTTTGTGCATGAGATTCTCCGTCTGTTTCACAGGTTTTTACGCATGCATGTCTCAAAAATTCATCATATCATTTGTGTGCATAAAGGTATTAATGATGATGGTATCTGGTGTGATAATAAAAAGAAATAACCACTATAGCACCCTCAATTTTTACTGCCACTGCCAAACAAAATAAATAAATAAGTAAAAATACAAGTTCAATACTTATAGATAAACTATTCTGCAGGCATAACGAACATGCTAATAATCTATGTATATTGGTTCAAATTTTGGAACAAGGCCAGCAAATTGTGGGAAGCTGGTAAGTTAATTACATTGGCTCCAGTGTTCAAATAGTACTTATATTATCAACCCTGAAAGGATAAAAGACAAAGTCGACCTCAGCAGAATTTGAACTCAGAACATAAAGACAGATGAAATGCTACCAAGCATTTTGCCTGCCATGCTAATAATTCTGCCAGTTTACCATCTTAATAATAATAATGATAATAGTGATTTCAAATTTTGGCACAAGGCCAACAATTTCGGGGTGATTGGGGTAAGTCGATTACATCAACCCCAGTATTCAAACCCTAGTGTTCAACTGGTACTTATTTTATCGACCTTGAAAGGACGAAGGACAAAGTTGACCTCGGCAAAATTTGAATATAATGTAAAGACGGACAGAATACTGTTAAGCATTTTATATAGTGTGCTAATGATTTTGCCATCTCATCACCTTGCTAACAATATATATTAAATATACATACATGGTGGCACATAAAAAGCACCATCCGAACGTGGCAGATGCCAGCGCTGCCTTGGCTGGCTTCCGTGCCGGTGGCACGTTAAAAGCACCAACCGCAGAAAACGGACGTTAAACGATGATGATGATGATGTATGTATGTGAGTATAGGTTCCTTTTACAAGATAATGCTCCAGCAGAGCTACAGTCCAATAACTGAAACGAGTAAAGGAATATAGTAACATCACTATCACCATTGTCATCATCATTTGACATCCACTTTTCCATGCTCACATTGTCAAATGGAACTTTTTGAGGTGGATTTTCTATGGGCAGAAAATAGAAAATAGAAAAGAGTGAAAAAACTACAGAAGGCTTGTTTTATAAGGTTAAAGAATATATTTAAGTCGTTATGTTAGAAGAATGTTATAAAATTTTGCATATAGTAACATAGTTTTTAGAGAAATTACCGGTTTTGTGTTAACTTTTCAAATTTCTCAAATGTCTTTACCTACATCGTGTCATGTCTTCGTTATGAAGTGCGCACTTCATAACAAAGACATGACACGATGTAGGTAAAGACATTTGAGAAATTTGAAAAGTTAACACGAAACCGGTAATTTCTCCAAAAACTATGTTAATATATGCAAAATTTCATAACATTTTTCTAACATAACGACTTAAATATATTCTTTAACCTTATAAAACAAGCCTTCTGTAGTTTTTTCACTCTTTTCTATTTTCTATATATCCAACCACATGCTTTCACACACCAACTTTCTCACCTATATATATATATATATATATATATATATATATATGCATGATGGGCTTCTTTCAGCTTCTGTCTACCAAATCCAATGGTTGAAACAAGCAAAAGATAAAAAAAAAGATAAGAAGACAACACCAATGTCCTCTCAACGATTTGGTGGAGATGATTTTTAAAATGAGAATATCTGAAATAAACTCAACTGCTCTCACAAGTGAGAATATTAAAAATGAACCCAACCGCTCTGAAAAATTAAGTAAAAAAAAAAAAACAGAAAAATAATCTAAAATCCTTGTCCGATACTGGATCGGTCCAAAAATCTAGTCAGTTCGTGCCAGTCACGGGGTCAAACATCCCTGAAAGTTTCATCCAAATTCATCTAGCATTTCTTGAGATATCTTGTCCATGGTAAAACAAACTAACAAACACGACTGAAAACAATACCTCTGCCTTCGCGAAGATGTAGATAATAATAAAGAATTATCTACAATGCATGTATATTTATGTTTCTGTAGGTCACTTTCGAGTGCTACTGGTAACATGTAACCCATTACAACCTGTTGTATGGTCGGGTCGTCGGCGACTAAACCGGCAACCCCACCAAGCTTGCTTGGTGAGGAGGGTGTTTATTGGACACCCTGCGGGATGAAAAACAAAACCCGTCAAAGGGCGGAGGAACTCTTGAGAGTCAACGGCCATCCAATAAATGGCTTAAGGCTGTATCATGCACGGGGACATAGAAATAATCGGACTGAATACCCGATTGCGCGGTTAAACCATTGGGAGTGAAGGACTCCTAGCCTTTGTTAGGGCATCCTTCTAGGAGAAGGTAACTCAGGTAACTGGGATAACTCCGATATAAAACCTGTGGCTCAGTGGTTACCGATGATGTTGACTTGTTCTTCTTTTCGGATTATGGCTGCTGTTGCTTAGTGAGTGGGATTGACTCAGTGCACAGCCTTTCCTCACTTTAAAAAATCTTGCACAGGCATTGCACAATAACAACATTGATTAAGCTTCGTACAATGGCCATACTCGATAACAAAGGGGCAGCCACCATATATAAAATAAAAAATTTATATCAACATATATTTGAAGCTGTTGATTCCCTTCATTGCAGCAATAAATTCTTTTTCTTTTTATTTTTGTTGTTGTTCATTCTTTCTAGCAGAAAACCACAAAATTAATAACTCAGAGTAGTGACAGTATTAAGATATCACTCAACATCATGGGGAAAAAGTAGTCATATAAAAAAGGTGAAGATGATAATGTTTGATGATGTAATGAAGTAATGCAAAAGTAGGCATAACTTCTTTCTTAACTCATATAGATCATTCAAATTGCATTTGTTGCACACTGCAACCAATTCCACCTATACCTAACTTCTCTCTCAGAACACTGGCACTTTGTCAAACATATACATTTATATTACACATCCAGCAGAACATATTAGCCTTGTGTTGCCTATTAGCAGGGATGGATGTTTCTGTAAGTGGAGTGAAACATGAAAGGATCATGATGCAAATTATTATGGCTAATCGAATAGGTAGTGCTTAGTGTGGTATACATCACAAGCAGTGATGGATTATTTACCACTTTTGAGATTGACAGTCAACTGTTTCGATTTAAACACTTTAGCTTTGGACTCGCATGTTTAAACACCGCCAACTGAAAAACAGTATGAACTTTTGTTCCAACCTGATAGAAAATCTTATTGATGGTGATGACAACAACGACGACAATGATGGTAGTGATGATGATGATGATGATGATGATGATGATAGTGACGAGGAGGAGGAGGAAGAGGAGGAGGAGGAATTAGAAGGCAAATAGACCTATTTAAATGATGTCTCTTCATCATTTATCTTTCATATTTTATTTATTTTTTATTTATTGGACAGTAGCCTTGCAGGAGCATCACCTTGAAGGGTTTCATGAAACAAATCAATCCCAGTGCTTATTTTTTTAAAAGTCTGGTACTTTTTCTATCTGTTTCTTTTGCCAAACCACTAAGTTAAAGGAATGTAAACAAACCAAACACCAGTTGTCAAATAGTAGGGACACACACACACACATACATACATATAAATATTGGCGAGGGTTTTCCACGCAGTTTCCATCTCTCAATTTTGTTCACAAGGCATGAGGCTATAGAAGACACTTTCCCAGGTGCTGCACTGTAGGACTGAACCTGAAATTATATGGTTGCAAAGCAAACTTCTTAACCATATAGCCATGTCTGCACCTATGCATGGTAATACAGAAGAAGAATATAATAAAAAATGTATCTAAATTCTTAAAAGTTCTTCATGAATCTAATAAGACTCTGAATAATGATGAATGTAAATTTTCAACTAAATCCATCTGATTCCCTGGTTATTCGATTAGCCATAATAATTTGCATCATGACCCTTTCATGTTTCACTCCACTTACAGAAACATCCATCCCTACTAATAGGCAACACAAGGCTAGTATGTTCTGCTGGATGTGTAATATAAATGTATTTGTTTGACAAAGTGCCAGTGTTCTGAGAGAGAAGTTAGGTATAGGCGGAATTGGTTGCAGTGTGCAAGAGAGAAAAGTGTGTTGGTTTGGTCATCTGATGTAGATAGATGCCAACAGCCCTATAAAGAAGTACCAGTCTGTCAAAGTGGATGGAATGTATGGAAGTAGGAGACACAGGAAGACATGGGATGAATTATTGAAGAATGTCCCTAGGAAGCTGAACCTTTCAGGCAAGATGACAAAGGACCAAGATAGCGCTTGGCCATATTCAAGAAGACCTGTACTCCACAGTAGAAGTGTTAAGCACCCAGCACACTCTGTAAAGTGGTTGGTATTAAGAATGGCATTCAGCTGTAGAAACCATTCCAAATCAGAATAGAGCCTCCAAGCTTGCCAGCTCTGGTCACACCATCCAACCCATGCCAGTGCAGACAACAGATATTAAATGATGGTGATGATAAATAACTTATTATTCCTGATGGCTTTTTAAAAAAATTTTTCTGAAAGAATAAAATATCTAATCATTGCTCAGTTTTCACCTTCAAAGAAGCTGCCACAGAAACCAATGTCTTCAAAGTAAGCATTACAGAGTCTGCCAAGACTAAAGAATATGAACTTAAGCTATTTGCTATCAAAACAAACATCTTTGAGAAACCACTGGGGCCATTCTTTATCAAAATAGTATAAGCTTACATTTTTTTTTTTTGCAATCACTAAATTCTGTTGAGAAAAATCACTGTGGAGAAAAAAAAAGCATGTTTGTCATTTGAGGATGCCTAAAAATTGGAACCTCTTTCATCATCATCACCTCTATCACCACCACCATCATCATCATTTAATGACTCTCCATGCTGGTATGGATTGGATGATATGATTTGATCTGGTGAACCACAGGGTTGCATTGTGCTCCATGTTAGCTTTGGTATAGTTTCTGCAGCTGGATACCCTTCCTAATGCCAACAACCTTACAGTATGTACTGGGTGCTTTTTATGTGTCACTGCCTCCAGTGTGGTTACCGAGTAACTTGCAAGGCATGAAAGCACAAGATAAGGAAAACTGGGACAAAAGAGTAGACCTTCTTTAGTTAGTAGGGGTGAGAAGATATTTGAGCGAGTAGCAGGGTAGTTTTTATGCCAAGGACAAGCAGAGGTGTCTTACTATATACCTTCTTTTAAGCATGACACCTCTGTTTGTTCCTAGCATAAAGGGATCTTTTCAGTTTGAACAGTAGTTTTTAACATAATTTCTAGGTAACTAAAAAATTTTAAACTTCATATACTGGTAGAATGTGTTTATAAAACATCTTTTTCTCTTGGCTCTATTGAGAAAATTCTATAGTTTGTAAGATATTTGTTGTTTTTTTTCTTCAATTTCTGCAATTTCAACCAATCAATGGCGTCTATTGAGGTGAAAACATTCTGTGCTGTATGAATATGTCCCTCGTTTAAGAAACAGATTGGGTTTATTTACATTTGTGAAGAAAAATGTTACCACTCCCCCCACCCCTAACCCTAAAAGAGATTGAAATGCAATAGATCGATACTAGGGTCATAATTATGGTTGACAATTTCATATGATACCGTTAGAAAAAACTGCCGTTCAAACCAAAAAGATCTGCATAAAGATTATCTCTCTACCCTTTCAAATACCCCACCATCACCACCACTTAAAAGAGAAGGCCTTTCTCATTTGTCCTCTCTTCCCCTTTTTTTTTTGTCCTTTTCTGTCTTGCAAGTTAGGCAAACAATTTACCCTAGTGACAGATGAAAATTTTGTTAGGTTATGTCTTATAAGCACAAATGATTAAAAATAAAAATATGCTGTGCTACCAGTTAGGACTATCACACTTCAGCTACATAATTTTTATATCATCTTGGATCACTAAATGCCATTATAGATGCATTGTTATATGGTTTTTGTGGTGCTGCTTTACATAGTAACCTTTTAGAATGCCACAGATAACCCTGTTACCCTGGCATCTTCATGCATTTTATTCAAGTACAAAATAATTTGTATTCAGTGGATGATATTAAATGTGTTGTTTCTGATGACACATCTATCAAAATTTAAAGCTTCAGCACTATAATTCAGAAACAGATCAGCCCCTCAGTTCTATGTATCTATTTGAGTACGTAAGCATTGACTTTCGTTAAGGGTCAATTACCTTCATCATCAAGTAATGGATATCTGAAAAAGAGAAAAGAGGGAGACAGAATAAACACCAGTATTGCACTGGTACTTTATTTATCAACTCAGAAAAGATGAAAGGCAAAGATGATTTGGGTAGTATTTGAACTCAAAGCACACAGAGCAAGAATAAATACCACAAGGCCTATCTGACATGCAGAAAGCTCTACCAATTTGCCTTGTATGTATGTATGTATGTATGTATGTATGTATGTATATATGTATGTATGTATGTATGTATGTATGTATGTATGTATGTATGTATGTATGTATGTATGTATGTATGTATGTATGTATTTATGTGTGTGGTGTGTGTGTGTGTGTGTGTGTGTGTGTTTTGTGTGTGTGTGTGTGTGTGTGTGTGTGGTGTGTGTGTGTGTGTGTGTGTGTGTGTGTATGTATGTATGTATGTATGTATGTATGTTAATTCATGTAGGCAACCATTCTGAACAGCGATATAAAAATCATGCAAATTCATGGTTGAATAGAAATAATTAAATTAATTTAATTAATTTAATTATATATCACTGTACCCACCAGTGCAAGAAGTATAAACAAATTTTTTTACAAAGGACTTGATAAAAGAAATAGGAATGAACAAAAACTCTTTAGTTAATACCTAACTGGACTCACACCTCTTCTTTCTGTCTTATAAGGATAAATAGGAATCTCCTAAATCCTACTCTGCTATTTCCTCTATCAAGTCCTTTGTAAAAAAAATTTGTTTATACTTCTTGCACTGATGAGTACAGTAATATATAATTAAATTAATTTAATTATTTCTATTCAACCATGAATTTGCATGATTTGTATATCGCTGTTCTATATTTAAGAGATGAGGAATTATGGACTTTATTTACATTATTTACATTTAACGGATATTTGTCCTCATCTTGTTTGTTGTTAACACAACGTTTCGGTTGATATACTTCCAGCCTTCATCAGGTGTCTTGGGGAAATTTCGGACCTGGGTTCTCATTCTTAAGGTATTTTTCGATGTTATTATTATTATTGTTGTTGTTGTTATTATTATTATTCAGGTCACTGCCTGAAATCAAACTCAGAATCTTGGGGTTAGTAGCCCACGCTCTTAACCACTATGCCATATGCCCATGGGCCTAGTGGTTAAGAGCACGGGCTACGAACCCCAAGATTCCGAGTTCGATTTCAGGCAGTGAACTGAATAATAATAATAACAACAATAATAATAATAACATTGAAAAATACCTTAAGAATGAGAACCCAGGTTCGAAATTTCCCCAAGACACCTGAAGATGGCTGGAGGGTGTATCAGCCAAAACATTGTGTTAACAACAAACAAGATGAGGACAAATATCCGTCAAATGTAAATAATGTTTTATATCACTGTTCAAAACAATCATCTGCATGAATTAAAATTCTCTTACATTTTAACATCTTCTCTTCTCCATTTTTAACAAATTTGTTGAGTTTATTGGGGTTCCTATCTTTAAATTCACATAACACACCATATACAAGTATTATTTTCATATTTGTAAACTTACACCCGTAAGGTACCAGCAAAATATGAAGAAACTATATTAGAAATCTGTTTTGGAATCTTCCAAATTAAAGGACGAAATTTATTCAACCTTTTTACACATATATTACTATATATATATATATATAATATATATATATATATATATATATATATATATATATATATATAGATATATACGCACACACACACACACACACACATATGAGGGAAGGCATGTGGTCTAGAGGTAGGGTGTTGCGTTCACAATCTAATGACTGTGGGTTCAATTCCCAGGCCGAGCTGCATATTGTGTTCTTGAACAAAGCACTTCATTTCACATTGCTCCAGCTGTAAATGGGTAACCCTGCAATGAACTAACCTTCCTGTCAGGGGGAATGTTGGTCTGCCCGCCTAGCCAGTGGGCTGACATCATTTGAAAGCTAAAATGATGCAAAGCACATTGTGACTATTGATGTGTAATGTCTGATAGTCTGGTCAATCCCGTGATCATGTGATCATATATGTATGTATGTTTGTATGTATATATATATATATGTGTGTGTGTGTGTGTGTGTGTGTGTGTGTGTGTATGTTTGCATGTATGTATGTTTGTATGTATGTATGCATGTATGAACACGCACATACACACACACACTTGCCAAGATTTATTAATGTTTAAAATAAATATTATCACATGAATTCACAATATTTTAGGATGAATTGCTTTATAAAGAAGCTGACAATTTTTATTTCATCTGGGAATGTTGATTCACTGTGAATTGCTGTATCTAAACTATTCGGGAGTTTGGTCAAGTTGAACTTCACAAAAAAAAAAAAAAAAAAAAGAACTGAAAAAAGTAACTGAATACAGAAAATAAAATAATATTTTACGTTTACATTTTTAAAAGCCTATTTTCCATGCTTATATGGATAAGATAAAATTAGATGTGGTGGATTTTCTCTGGCCAAATTCTTTTCCAGTCAACAACCCACACATATTCCAAATAAAGTAATATTTTTCCCCCCCAGTCCAGATATGTTTTTGCAGAAGATTGGAAAGAAATGGTACAGCAAGACAACAGTGTTATGTCATTAGTAGGAGAAGTTGGGAAGGTGAAAGTGGGGACTAAAGTGTAGTGTCAGAAAGAAATAAGGGATGCTAAGCTTAGAGAAGTTAGTATGGGTTTGAGTTAAGGCACTTGTGAACATAATAGGAGGAATGAACAGGTAGAATGAAGTAACAATTGAGAAACTAGCAATTAGTAGTGGAGAAACAAAAAGCTAAAAATGGAAAATGACAAAATTGTAAAATGATGAAAAAAATGAAAAAATGATAAGCTGAGCCAGTATGGAAGGGTGAGATTTTAATAAATTACATGAACTGTGAGGAGACCCTTGGAAATTCACATTTAAAGTTCCAGAAGACATTTTGGATCTTTTCGGTTTGAATGGCAGTTTTTAACGTAATTTCTAGGTAACTAAAAAATGTTAAACTTTGTATACTGGTAGAATGTGTTTATAAAACATCTTTTTCTCTTGGCTTTATTGAGAAAATTCTATAGTTTGTAAGATATTTGTCGTTGTTTTTCTTCAATTTCTGCAATTTCAACCAATCAATGAAGTCCATTGAAGTAAAAAACATTCTGTGCCTTATGAATATGTCCCTCGTTTAAGAAACAGATTGGGTTTATTTACATTTGTGAAGAAGAAAAGATACCCTTCCCCCCACCCCTAACCCTAACCCTAAAAGAGATTGAAATGCAATAGATTGATAATTATGGGTAACAATTTCATATGACACCACTAGAAAAAACTGCCGTTCAAACTGAAAAGATCTGAGATTTTTTTTTCAGAAATTAAAAAAAAATTTTTTTAAGTTTAAAAGTTGCCAGTACATTCTTTCATGTTTATCAATGTGGTCACAGAAGTTTTAAGATTTGTGCTTGATGGGGGCTGGTGAGGATAACGTGTTGGTATACACCTACTCATTATCTTGGAAAGAAACAGGACTACATATATGATGGTGATATTTGTTTAATGTCAGCATGCAATGCCAAAATACCGAGATGTACTCATGCACATGCACACACTCTCTCTCTCTCTCTCTCTTACACATGCACACACGGGCTTCTTTTTCAACTTCTGTGGCTAAATTCACTGACAAGGCTTTGGTTGGTATGCTACTGTAGGAAAAGCCACTTGCTCTGAGTGCTACAACTATGTGGTTTTAGGGATCAAACCTTAAATCATGCAGTTGTAAAGTGAACTATTTAATTATGCATCAATATAAATGTGCACAGCTATATCAGTGCATATTTATATGTTGTGTGTGTGTATGTGTGCATGTATTTGTGTGTATGTATGTTTGTATGCATGCTTGTTTTCTGTTTTTAATCATGTTTGTATGTATCATCATCATCATCATCATCATTTAGCATCCGCTTTCCATGCTAGTATGGGTTGGACGATTTGACTGAAGACTGGGGAACCAGATGGCTGCTCCAAGCTCCAATCTGATCTGGCAGTGTTTCTACAGCTGGATGCCCTTCCTAACGCCAACCACTCCGAGAGTGTAATGGGTGCATTTACATGTCACTGGCACGAGGGCCAGTCAGGCAGTACTGGGAAAGGCCACGCTCATATGGTGTTTTTTACATGCCATCTGCACAGGAGCCAGTCCAGTGGCACTGGCAACAACCTTGCTCGATGTATACACACGCACACACACACCTGTGTGTATGTATACATATATATGTGGGTTCAAATCTCATTTGCGGACCCATGAAAAATGAGCCTCTACCAACTATTCTGCTTATGTGTTCTGTGTGCATCTCTCAATGCCATGCATGTCATAAGGTCTGCAGATCTAAAAGAGGCCTCAAAAGACATTTTGAGATCCACAAAGGTCAGAACTTAACTGTAATCTATGTGGGTGTCTTATCAATATTTTCTCTGGTTTCTAAAGCCTCATCAGACGCCATGATGGATCTAAGGTGTAGGTACAGGAAGTGGTCAGACTCTGCATAAGGAGTAGACAACCACCATGCGTGTGCATATATATATGTTGTATATATATATATATATTATATATATATATATATATCGTTGGCGATTTTTTCCTCTGTCTTCCCTTCTCTGGATCTTTCCTTCTATGTTTCCGACGAAGAGCTCCGCTCGAAACGTTAAACCCTCTTCTTCCTTCTTTTCCTGAGCGTCCAATAATACTATATTTGTTCCACGTCCTCGCGTTGTGGTGTTTTTTGTGCTTTCATGTTTGGATTAACTTATGTATATAAATATATGTATGTAATATAATGTTATAAATGTATATATATGTATATGTATATATATGTATTAGTGTTTCTAATATATATATATTATATTATATATTATATATATATATAGATATATATATATATACATATATATATATATTATATATATATATATATTATATAATATATATTATATATATATATATGTATGTGTGTTGTGTAATGTTGTGTGTATGTATATGCTTGTGTGTGTATATATATATGTACGTTATATTATATTCCTAAGTCAGAAGATGCTTCATCTGGGGAAATGCAATGTATAGGACTGTGTCGATTCTTGTTGTGAGCAAACTTTGAAATATGAAAAAACACACTCTGCTTCAATGCATTAAATATTTGCACTGACATTTTTTTTTTTT
>NW_021833515.1:0-27959 GCF_006345805.1 Octopus sinensis | reverse complement strand
AACCTACGAGAGCACCGATTCTTCACAAGCTAAAGACTTACTAGTTATTTACCTTTTTCTGATGTACCTACGGGAGCACCGGACTCTGCACAAGTACAGACTTACTAGGTATTTACCTGTTCTGATGTACATACGGAGCACCGGACTCTGCACAAGCTACAGACTTACTAGATATATACCTTGTTCTGCTGTACCTACGAGCGCACCGGATTCTGCACAAGCGAAACAGGTACTAGGTATTTACCTTTTTCTGATGTACCTACGGGAGCACCGGACTCTGCACAAGGTACAGACTTACTAGGTATTTACCCCTTTCTGATGTACCTACGGGAGCACCGGACTCTGCACAAGCTACAGACTTACTAGGTATATACCTTTTCTGATGTACCTACGGGAGCAATGGTCTCTGCACAAGCTACAGACTTACTAGGTATTTACATTGTTCTGATGTACCTATGGGGGCACCGGACTCTGCACAAGCTACAGACTTACAAGGTATTTACCTTGTTCTGATGTACCTACGGGAGCAGCGGATTCTGCACAAGCTACAGACTTACTAGGTATTTACCTTATTCTGATGTACCTACGGGAGCAGCGGATTCTGCAAAAGCTACAGACTTACTAGGTATTTACCTTATTCTGATGTACCTACGAGAGCACCGGATTCTGCATTGGCTAAAGACTTACTAGGTATTTACCTTTTTCTGATGTACCTACGGGAGCACCGGACTCTGCACAAGGTACAGACTTACTAGGTATTTACCTTGTTCTGATGTACCTACGGGAGCACCGGACTCTGCACAAGCTACAGACTTACTAGGTATTTACCTTGTTCTGATGTACCTACGGGAGCACCGGATTCTGCACAAGCTAAAGACTTACTAGGTATTTACCTTTTTCTGATGTACCTACGGGAGCACCGGTCTCTGCACAAGGTACAGACTTACTAGGTATCTACCATGTTCTGATGTACCTACGGGAGCACCGGTCTCTGCACAAGCTACAGACTTACTAGGTATATACCTTGTTCTGATGTACCTACGGGAGCACTGGTCTCTGCACAAGCTACAGACTTACTAGGTATTTACCTTGTTCTGATGTACCTATGGGGGCACCGGACTCTGCACAAGCTACAGACTTACAAGTTATTTACCTTGTTCTGATGTACCTACGGGAGCACCGGTCTCTGCACAAGCTACAGACTTACTAGGTATTTACCTTGTTCTGATGTACATACGGGAGCACCGGTCTCTGCACAAGCTACAGACTTACTAGGTATTTACCTTGTTCTCATGTACCTACGGGAGCACCGGATTCTGCAAAAGCTAAAGACTTACTAGGTATTTACCTTGTTCTGATGTACCTACGGGAGCACCGGACTCTGCACAAGCTACAGACTTACTAGGTATTTACCTTGTTCTGATGTACCTACGGGAGCACCGGTCTCTGCACAAGCTACAGACTTACTAGGTATTAACCTTGTTCTGATGTACCTACGGGAGCACCGGATTCTGCACAAGGTACATACTTACTAGGTATTTTCCTTGTTCTGATGTACCTCCGGGAGCACCGGACTCTGCACAAGCTACAGACTTACTAGCTATTTACCTTGTTCTGATGTACCTACGGGAGCACCGGACTCTGCACATGATACAGACTGACAAGGTATTTACCTTTTCTGATGTACCTACGGGAGCACCGGACTCTGCACAAGGTACAGACTTACTAGTTATTTACCTTGTTCTGATGTACCTACGGGAGCACCGGACTATGCACAAGCTACAGACTTACTAGGTATATACCTTGTTCTGATGTACCTACGGGAGCACTGGTCTCTGCACAAGCTACAGATTTACTAGGTATTAACCTTGTTCTGATGTACCTACGGGGGCACCGGACTCTGCACAAGCTAAAGACTTACAAGGTATTTATCTTGTTCTGATGTACCTACGGGAGCACCGGTCTCTGCACAAGCTACAGAATTACTAGGTATTTACCTTGTTCTGATGTACCTACTGGAGCACCGGTCTCTGCACAAGCTACAGACTTACTAGGTATTTACCTTGTTCTGATGTACCTACGGGAGCACCGGATTCTGCACAAGCTACTGACTTATTAGATATTTACCTTGTTCTGATGTACCTACAGGAGCACTGTATTCTGCACAAGCTACAAACTTACTAAGTATATACCTTGTTCTGATGTACCTACGGGAGCACCGGACTCTGCACAAGAAAGAGACTGACTAGGTATGTACCTTGCTCTGATGTACCTACGGGAACACCGGATTCTGCACAAGCTACAGACTTACTAATTATTTACCTTGTTCTGATGTACCTACGGGAGCACCGGACTCTGCACAAGGTACAGTCTTACTAGGTATTTTCCTTGTTCTGATGTACCTACGGGAGCACCGGACTCTGCACAAGTTACAGACTTACTAGGTATTTACCTTGTTCTGATGTACCTACGGGAGCACCGGTCTCTGCACAAGCTACAGTCTTACTAGGTATTTACCTTGTTTTGATGTACCTACGGGAGCACCGGATTCTGCACAAGCTACAGACTTACTAGGTATTTACCTAGTTCTGATGTACCTACGGGAGCACCGGACTCTGCACAAGCTACAGACTTACTAGCTCTTTACCTTGTTTTGATGTACATACGGGAGCACCGGACTCTGCACAAGATACAGACTTACTAGGTATTTACCTTGTTCTGATGTACCTACGGGAGCAGCGGATTCTGCACAAGCTACAGACTTACTAGGTATTTACCTTGTTCTGATGAACCTACGAGAGCACCGATTCTTCACAAGCTAAAGACTTACTAGGTATTTACCTTTTTCTGATGTACCTACGGGAGCACCGGACTATGCACAAGGTACAGACTTACTAGGTATTTACCTTGTTCTGATGTACCTACGGGAGCACCGGACTCTGCACAAGCTACAGACTTACTAGGTATATACCTTGTTCTGATGTACCTACGAGCGCACCGGATTCTGCACAAGCTGAAGACTTACTAGGTATTTACCTTTTTGTGATGTACCTACGGGAGCACCGGACTCTGCACAAGGTACAGACTTACTAGTTATTTACCTTGTTCTGATGTACCTACGGGAGCACCGGACTCTGCACAAGCTACAGACTTACTAGGTATATACCTTGTTCTGATGTACCTACGGGAGCACTGGTCTCTCCACAAGCTACAGACTTACTAGGTATTAAACTTGTTCTGATGTACTTTCGGGGGCACCGGACTCTGCACAAGCTAAAGACTTACAAGTTATTTATCTTGTTCTGATGTACCTACGGGAGCACCGGTCTCTGTACAAGCTACAGAATTACTAGGTATTTACCTTGTTCTGATGTACCTACTGGAGCACCGGTCTCTGCACAAGCTACAGACTTACTAGGTATTTACCTTGTTCTGATGTACCTACGGGAGCACCGGATTCTGCACAAGCTACTGACTTATTAGGTATTTACCTTGTTCTGATGTACCTACAGGAGCACCGTATTCTGCACAAGCTACAGACTTACTAGGTATTTACCTTGTTCTGATGTACATACGGGAGCACCGGTCTCTGCACATGATACAGACTGACTAGGTATTTACCTTGCTCTGATGTACCTACGGGAGCACCGGACTCTGCACAAGAAAGAGACTGACTAGGTATGTACCTTGCTCTGATGTACCTACGGCAACACCGGATTCTGCACAAGCTACAGACTTACTAAGTATTTACCTTGTTCTGATGTACCTACGAGCGCACCGGATTCTGCACAAGCGAAAGAGGTACTAGGTATTTACCTTTTTCTGATGTACCTACGGGAGCACCGGACTCTGCACAAGGTACAGACTTACTAGGTATTTACCCCTTTCTGATGTACCTACGGGAGCACCGGACTCTGCACAAGCTACAGACTTACTAGGTATATACCTTTTCTGATGTACCTACGGGAGCACTGGTCTCTGCACAAGCTACAGACTTACTAGGTATTTACCTTGTTCTGATGTACCTATGGGGGCACCGGACTCTGCACAAGCTACAGACTTATAAGGTATTTACCTTGTTCTGATGTACCTACGGGAGCACCGGTCTCTGCACAAGCTACAGACTTACTAGGTATTTATCTTGTTCTGATGTACCTACGGGAGCAGCGGATTCTGCACAAGCTACAGACTTACTAGGTATTTACCTTATTCTGATGTACCTACGAGAGCACCGGATTCTGCATTGGCTAAAGACTTACTAGGTATTTACCTAGTTCTGATGTACCTACGGGAGCACCGGACTCTGCACAAGGTACAGACTTACTAGGTATTTACCTTGTTCTGATGTACCTACGGGAGCACCGGACTCTGCACAAGCTACAGACTTACTAGGTATATACCTTGTTCTGATGTACCTACGAGCGCACCGGATTCTGCAAAAGCTAAAGACTTACTAGGTATTTACCTTTTTCTGATGTACCTACGGGAGCACCGGTCTCTGCACAAGCTACAGACTTACTAGGTATTTACCTTGTTCTGATGTACCTACGGGAGCACCGGACTCTGCACAAGCTACATACTTACTAGGTATTTACCTTGTTCTGATGTACCTACGGGAGCACCGGTCTCTGCACAAGGTACATACATACTAGGTATTTACCTTGTTCTGATATACCTACGGGAGCACCGGATTCTGCACAAGCTACAGACTTACTAGGTATTTACCTTGTTCTGATGTACATACGAGAGCACCGGACTCTGCACAAGCTACATACTGACTAGGTATTTACGTTGATCTGATGTACCTAAGGGAGCACCGGACTCTGCACAACATACAGACTGACTAGGTATTTACCTTGCTCTGATGTACCTACGGGAACCCCGGATTCTGCACAAGCTACAGACTTACTAGGTATTTAACTTTTTCATATGTACCTACGGGAGCAGCGGATTCTGCAAAAGCTACAGACTTACTAGGTATTTACCTTGTTCTGATGTACCTACGGGAGCACCGGTCTCTGCACAAGCTACAGACTTACTAAGTATTTACCTTGTTCTGATGTACCTACGAGCGCACCGGATTCTGCAAAAGCGAAAGAGGTACTAGGTATTTACCTTTTTCTGATGTACCTACGGGAGCACCGGACTCTGCACAAGGTACAGACTTAATAGGTATTTACCTTGTTCTGATGTACCTACGGGAGCACCGGACTCTGCACAAGTTACAGACTTACTAGGTATTTACCTTGTTCTGATGTACCTACGGGAGCACCGGTCTCTGCACAAGCTACAGACTTACTAGGTATTTTCCTTCTTCTGATGTACCTACGGGAGCACCGGATTCTGCACAAGCTACTGACTTATTAGGTATTTACCTTGTTCTGATGTACCTACAGGAGCACCGTATTCTGCACAAGCTACAGACTTACTAGGTATTTACCTTGTTCTGATGTACATACGGGAGCACCGGACTCTGCACATGATACAGACTGACTAGGTATTTACCTTGCTCTGATGTACCTACGGGAGCACCGGACTCTGCACAAGAAAGTGACTGACTAGGTATGTACCTTGATCTGATGTACCTACGGGAACACCGGATTCTGCACAAGCTACAGACTTACTAAGTATTTACCTTGTTCTGATGTACCTACGGGAGCACCGGACTCTGCACAAGGTACAGACTTACTAGTTATTTACCTTGTTCTGATGTACCTACGGGAGCACCGGTCTCTGCACAAGCTACAGACTTACTAAGTATTTACCTTGTTCTGATGTACCTACGAGCGCACCGGATTCTGCACAAGCGAAGGAGGTACTAGGTATTTACCTTTTTCTGATGTACCTACGGGAGCACCGGACTCTGCACAAGGTACAGACTTACTAGGTATTTACCCCATTCTGATGTACCTACGGGAGCACCGGACTCTGCACAAGCTACAGACTTACTAGGTATATACCTTTTCTGATGTACCTACGGGAGCACTGGTCTCTGCACAAGCTACAGACTTACTAGGTATTTACCTTGTTCTGATGTACCTATGGGGGCACCGGACTCTGCACAAGCTACAGACTTACAAGGTATTTACCTTGTTCTGATGTACCTACGGGAGCACCGGTCTCTGCACATCCTACAGACTTACTAGGTATTTACCTTGTTCTGATGTACCTACGGGAGCAGCGGATTCTGCACAAGCTACAGACTTACTAGGTATTTACCTTATTCTGATGTACCTACGAGAGCACCGGATTCTGCATTGGCTAAAGACTTACTAGGTATTTACCTTTTTCTGATGTACCTACGGGAGCACTGGTCTCTGCACAAGGTACAGACTTACTAGGTATTTACCTTGTTCTGATGTACCTACGGGAGCACCGGTCTCTGCACAAGCTACAGACTTACTAGGTATTTACCTTGTTCTGATGTACATACGGGAGCACCGGTCTCTGCACAAGCTACAGACTTACTAGGTATTTACCTTGTTCTGATGTACCTACGGGAGCAGCGGATTCTGCACAAGCTACAGACTTACTAGGTATTTACCTTGTTCTGATGTACCTACGGGAGCACCGGATTCTGCACAAGCTACAGACTTACTAGGTATTTACATTGTTCTGATGTACCTACGGGAGCACCGGACTCTGCACAAGCTACAGACTTACTAGGTATATACCTTGTTCTGATGTACCTACGGGAGCACCAGTCTCTGCATAAGCTACGGACTTACTAGGTATTTACCTTGTTCTGATGTACCTACGGGAGCACCGGTCTCTGCACAAGCTAAGACTTACTAGTTATTAACCTTGTTCTGATGTACCTACGGGAGCACCGGATTCTGCACAAGGTACATACTTACTAGGTATTTTCGTTGTTCTGATGTACCTACGGGAGCACCGGACTCTGCACAAGCTACAGACTTACTAGCTATTTACCTTGTTCTGATGTACATACGGGAGCACCGGACTCTGCACAAGATACAGACTGACAAGGTATTTACCTTGTTCTGATGTACCTACGGGAGCACCGGACTCTGCACGTGATACAGACTGACTAGGTATATACCTTTTCTGATGTACCTACGGGAGCACTGGTCTCTGCACAAGCTAAAAACTTTCTAGGTATTTACCTTTTTCTGATGTACCTACGGGAGCACCGGACTCTGCACAAGGTACAGACTTACTAGGTATTTACCTTGTTCTGATGTACCTACGGGAGCACCGGACTCTGCACAAGTTACAGACTTACTAGGTATTTACCTTGTTCTGATGTACCTACGGGAGCACCGGTCTCTGCACAAGCTACAGATTTACTAGATATTTACCTTGTTCTGATGTACCTACGGGAGCACCGGATTCTGCACAAGCTACAGTCTTACTAGGTATTTACCTTGTTTTGATGTACCTACGGGAGAACCGGATTCTGCACAAGCTACAGACTTACTAGGTATTTACCTTGTTCTGATGTACCTACGGGAGCACCGGACTCTGCACAAGCTACAGACTTACTAGCTATTTACCTTGTTTTGATGTACATACGGGAGCACCGGACTCTGCACAAGCTACAGGCTTACTAGGTATTTACCTTGTTCTGTTGTACCTACGGGAGCAGCGGATTCTGCACAAGCTCCAGACTTACTAGGTATTTACCTTGTTCTGATGAACCTACGAGAGCACCGATTCTGCACAAGCTAAAGACTTTCTAGGTATTTACCTTTTTCTGATGTACCTACGGGAGCACCGGACTATGCACAAGGTACAGACTTACTAGGTATTTACCTTGTTCTGATGTACCTACGGGAGCACCGGACTCTGCACAAGCTACAGACTTACTAGGTATATACCTTGTTCTGATGTACCTACGAGCGCACCGGATTCTGCGCAAGCTGAAGACTTACTAGGTATTTACCTTTTTGTGATGTACCTACGGGAGCACCGGACTCTGCACAAGGTACAGACTTACTAGGTATTTACCTTGTTCTGATGTACCTGCGGGAGCACCGGACTCTGCACAAGCTACAGACTTACTAGGTATATACCTTGTTCTGATGTACCTACGGGAGCACTGGTCTCTCCACAAGCTACAGACTTACTAGGTATTAATCTTGTTCTGATGTACCTTCGGGGGCACCGGACTCTTCACAAGCTACAGACTTACTAGGTATTTACCTTGATCTGATGTACCTACGGGAGCACCGCACTCTGCACAATGTACAGACTTACTAGTTATTTACCTTGTTCTGATGTACCTACGGTAGCAGCGGATTCTGCAAAAGCTACAGACTCACTAGGTATTTACATGCCCCTGAATTACATGCACCTGAATTACCTGCACCTGGATTACATAAACCTGAATTACCTGCCCCTCAATTACCTTGCTCTGAATTACATGCCCCTTAATTACTTAACCCTGGAATACCTGCCCCTGAATAACCTACACCTGAATAACCTGACCCTGAATTACATACCCCTCAATTGCATGCCCCTCAATTACCTGCCCGTGAATTACATGGCCCTGAATTTCCTGCCCCTTAATTACATGCCCCTGAATTACCTGTCCCTGAAATAAATGCACCTGGATTACCTGCCCCTGAATTTCCTGCGCCTGGATTACCTGCCTTGAATTACCTTCCCCTGAATTACCTGTCCCTGAATTACATGTCCCTGAATGTATGAATATCTATGTATGGACGCATG
The DNA here is from genome assembly GCF_006345805.1 of Octopus sinensis. Classification (NCBI taxonomy): domain Eukaryota; kingdom Metazoa; phylum Mollusca; class Cephalopoda; order Octopoda; family Octopodidae; genus Octopus; species Octopus sinensis. Next base: position 19,265 of record NW_021833515.1, on the reverse strand, counting down.
ATGTGTGGACGAGGCTTGTGTGTATGGACGCATGATGTGTGAACGAGGCTTGTTTGTATGGACGCATGATGTGTGAACGAGGCTTGTTTGTATGGACGCAAGATATGTGAACGAGGCATATTTGTATGGACGCATGATGTGTGAACGAGGCTTGTTTGTATGAACGCATGATGTGTGAACGAGGCTTGGTTGTTTGGACGCATGATGTGTGAACGAGGCTTGTTTGAATGGACGCATGATGTGTGAACGAGGTGTGTATGAGTGGACGCATGATGTGTGAACGTGGCTTGTTTGTATGGACGCATGTGTGAAAGAGGCTTGTTTGTATGGACGCATGATGTGTGAACGAGGCATGTTTGTATGGACGCATGTGTGAACGAGGCATGTTTGTATGGACGCATGATGGGTGAACGAGGCAGCACTTATTCTTTCTAAGTCTAGTATTTATTCTAACTTATTCTTTTCTGCCGAGCCGCTGAAAACACACCAGCATTGTTTGAAAAATCTACTATAGCCCCGAGCCGACCAAAGCCTTGTGATTGGATTTGGTGGAAGGAAACTGGAAAACTCCAGTCATATATATGTTTATATGTGTGCGTGGGTGTCTTTGTTCCCAAACATTGCTACACAACGGATGCTAGTCTGTTTACGTCCCCATAACTTAGAGGTTCAGCGAAATAGACTGATAGAATAAGCACTAGGCCTACAATGAATAAGTCCTGGGGTCGATATGCTCGACTAAAGGTCGTGCTCCAACATGGCCACAGTCAAATGACTGAAACAAGTAAATGAGAGTAAAAGAGTTAAATAACGAGAAAAGTCCATGACCTGTTAACTAGGGAGATAGCAGAAAATATCTCCTAGAGTTACTTCCCTAACGTCATATAATACGTTTCATGTTGTAATATCTGTAAGAAAGTAATAATGACATAATCAAGTTTCTTTTTTGTTTTATATAGTATATATGCGTATGTGGGTATATACACGTATATCTGTAAGTATATATATATATATATATATATATATATAAATACTGGAGCGCCGCCTTTAGTTGATCACATCGTCCGCAGCACTTCTTTGTAAGCCTAGTATTTTATTCTCTTTTGCCGAACCGCTAAAATACAGGGAGTAAAACAGCTACAGTCGTTCGAAGGTAATGACCAAACTGTCTACTTTTATCCACCAGTTCCAACACGATTTAACAAAAAAGGAGACAAATTGCTTGACTAGATTTCACTGCAAAGCCAGTAACATCTATGAACTTCCCAAAATCTACAAAAGTTAAGCCATAAACAAAACCTGTAACAAGTTAACTTCTATAGTTATAAATAATCCACACCCGAGAGATATCCGAATGAGGCCAATTATGGCCAATCCAGGTATGTAGATACGGGAGGCATTGGGTGCTTAACACTCGCAAATCTGAAGTCGCTAAAGGTGCAATAAATTGAACTTCTTTTCATTTAGAACTTAGGGATCTGCAAATGTGGGTATCTTGGAGATGCTTAAAGTGTCTGCTGTAGCTGTAATCGTCGCACAAACAAACGAATAAAAACACAGTCGCTCACACACACGTACACACAAAAATAAAAACATACACACAAACACAGACACTGAAATGAAAATAGCAACACACACACATAAAAAGTCCCACGCACACAAACACTGAAAAAAAATTCTCACAAAAACACTCACATACGCACAAAAAATAAAAATACAGATACATATTCACACACTCAAACACGCGGACAAACACAGAAATGAAAACAGTTACATACCTACACATGCACAAACACAGACACACACAAATAGAAATTGAAAATACGGTTACACATCCAAACTCTCACACACTAACATACGCACAAACACACATACACACACAGAAATGAAAACAGTTACACACTCACACATAAACCCTAACCCTAACTAGCACAAACATACAAGTTATTCAGAATGTAAAGGGGCATTGGGTGCTTTGCACTCGCAGTTAGAATATCAGCCCCCTCCACGCCAGTATGAGAATTTCTTTTATCCACTTGTGAAATTAATACATTGACGACACATGGGAAAAATATGAGCAACATCTGAAGTCACTAAAGGTGCAATAAATTGAACTTATTTTGATTTAGTACTTAGTGATCTCAAATGTGGGTATCTTAGAAATGGTCAAAGTGCTTGTTGCATTTGTAAGTGTCGCACACACACAAACAAATAGAAACACTCAGTCGCTCACACACTCGCGCACACAGAAATAAAAACACTCTCACACACACACAAACAACCACTGAAATGAAAATACCCATACTCACATAAATAAAAACAGTCCCACACACACAAGGAGCCCCAATAGGTATATCAAAAAAGTTTCTAGTATTTTTCCTAGCCCATAATTTATAATAATTGAAGTTCTTACAATAAATAAATACCTACTAAATCAGTACATCGAACATTACGTCCCCGTAACTTATCGGTTCTGCAAAAGAGACCTATACGTTAAGTAATAGGCATACAAAGAATAATTGCTGGGGTTGATTTGCTTGACTAAAGGCGGTGCTCCACCATGGTCACAGTGAGATAACTGAAAGAGTATAAGAGCGACAAAGTGTATATTACGATAACTACATACTTAAGGGAGATAACTACAGAGTATCTTCTACAGTTACTTCCCTTGAATATTATATTTCAACAATAATAAAATATTTTAGGATATTAACTCTCGGAAGGGAGATAACTAGATAACATCTTCCAGAGTTACTTTCCTTACATATAATTATTTTACTTTTATTAAATTATAATATGCGAGAGAAATAGCTCTAGAAAATATAATTCAGACGTGACACACGCCCTTTAACGCTTTTCTAGAGCAAATCGACACTAGGACTTACTCTATGACAGCCTAGAATATTATTTATTGGTCGTCTTTTCCCGAAGTTACTGGAGTGTAAAAAGACCAGCATCGGTTGTCAAGCGGTTTTGGGGACACAGAAACATATATATAAATATCTATCTAGTTTATATTTACTGCTGAGAAAACCACGCGAGAGTGGTGGATTTGGAAAAGTAATATCATATAGACTCGAGACAGTTATTATCGCCTCGAGCCTATATGCTAGTAGAAGACATTTGCCTAACGTGCCACTCAGTGGGACTGAACTCGGAAGTAATTGTTAGGTAAGCAAGCTAATTCCCATTCAGACACTACTGTTTGTTAACCGGACAACTTCAATGTGAGCCCTAATTGTTGATATGCAAATGAGTTCATTAATGGGGTCCGGAACTTTCGCGGCTGGGTCCCATAAGACAACGCAACAATCTTGGGTATGGGTGGACTGTCCTCACACATGCACAAACACCCACACGTCAAATAAATATTGACCAGCTGATCATTTACATTTCACTACACCCCACAAATATATAAAGTAATAATGTTATCTAGTACTACTCTTCGGACATAATCAAGTTTCTTTTTTGTTTTAGATTATATATATATGCGTGTGTGGGTATATATACGTATATCTGTATGTGTATATATAAATATATATATATATATATATACTGGAGCGCCGCCTTTAATCGAGCACATCGTCCGCAGCACATATTCTTTGTAAGCCTAGTATTTATTCTAACTTGTTCTCTTTTGCCGAACCGCTAAAATACAGGGAGTAAAACACACCTGTATCGGTTAAAAGCATCAACAACTAGTCAATCGAAGATAATGACCAAACTGTCTACTCTTATCCACCAGTTCCAACACGGTTTAACAAACAAGGAGACAAATTGCTTGACTAGATTTGACTGCAAAGCCAGTAACATCTATGGACTTCCCAAAATCTACAAAAGTTCAGCCAAAAACAAAACCTGTAACAAGTTAACTTCTATAGTCATAAATATTCCACACCCGAGAGATCTCCGAATGAGGCCAATTATGGCCGATCAAGGTATGTATATACGGGGTGCTTAACACTCGCAAATCTGAAGTCGCTAAAGGTGCAATAAATTGAACTTCTTTTCATTTAGAAATTAGGGATATACAAATGTGGGTATCTTAGAGATGCTTAAAGTGTTTGTTGTAGCTGTAATTGTCGCACACACACAAACGAATAAAAACACACAGAGGCTCACACACACTTACACACAGAAATAAAATCATTCACACATACACAAACACTGAAATGAAAACAGTTACATACCTACACACGCACAAACACACACACACATATAGCAACGAAAAAGACACAGTTACACATCCAAACTCTCACACACTCACATACGCACAAACACACACAGAAATGAAAACGCAGTAACTTATCGGTTCTGCAAAAGAGACCTATACATTAAGTAATAGGCTTACAAATAATAATTCCTGTGGTTGATTTGCTTCACTAAAGGCGGTGCTCCACCATGGTCACTGAATTAACTGAAAGAGTCTAAGAGCGACAAAGTGTATTACGATAACTACATACTTAAGGGAGATAACTACACAGTATCTTCTAACAGTTACTTCCCTTGAATATTATATTTTAACAATAATAAAATTATATTTTAGGAAATTAACTCTCGGAAGGGAGATAACTAGATAACATCTTCCAGAGTTACTTTCCGTAAATGTAATTTAATTACTTTCGTTAAATTATAATATGCGAGGGAAGTAACTCTCAATTATATTATTCAGATATATGAATAATATGAACGCATGATGTGTGAACGAAGCTTGTTTGTATGGACGAATGATGTGTGAACGAGCTTGTTTGTATGGACGCATGATGGGTGAACGAGGCTTGTTGTATGGACGCATGATGGGTGAACGAGGCTTGTTGTATGGACGCATGACGGTGAACGAGGCTTGTTTGTATGGACGCATTACGGGTGAACGAGGATTGTTTGTATGGACGCATTACGGGTGAACGAGGATTGTTTGTATGGACGCATGACGGGTGAACGAGGCTTGTTTGTATAGACGCATGTGTGAACGAGGCTTGTTTGTATAGACGCATGACGGGTGAACCAGGCTTGTTTGTATAGACGCATGACGGGTGAACGAGGCTTGTTGTATAGACGCATGATGTGTGAACGAGGCTTGTTTGTATGGAAGCATGACGTGTGAACGAGGCTTTTTTGTATGGACGCATGACGTGTAAACGAGGCTTCTTTGTATGGACGCATGACGTGTGAACGAGGCTTGTTTGAATGGACGCATGACGGGTGAACGAGGCTTGTTTGTATGGACGCATGACGGGTGAACGATGCTTCTTTGTATGGACGCATGACGGGTGAACGAGGCTTGTTTGTATGGACGCATGACGGGTGAACGAGGCTTGTTTGTATGGACGCATGATGTGTTAACGAGGCTTGTTTGTATGGACGCATGTGTGAACGAGGCTCGTTTGTATAGACGCATGACGTGTGAACGAGGCTTGTTTGTATGGACGCATGATGTGTGAACGAGGCTTGTTTGTATGGACGCATGACGGGTGAACGAGACTTGTTTGTATGGACGCATGACGGGTGAACGAGGCTTGTTTGTATGGACGCATGACGGGTGAACGAGGCTTGTTTGTATGGACGCATGACGGGTGAACGAGGCTTGTTTGTATAGACGCATGACGGGTGAACGAGGCTTGTTTGTATGGACGCATGACGGGTGAACGAGGCTTGTTTGTATGGACGCATGACGGGTGAACGAGGCTTGTTTGTGTGGACGCATGATGTGTGTACGAGGCGTGTATGTATGGACGCATGATGTGTGAACGAGGCTTGTTTGTATGGACGCATGATGGGTAACCGAGGCTTGTTTGTGTGGACGCATGACGAGTGAACGAGGCTTGTTTGTATGGACGCATGATGTGTGAACGAGGCTTGTTTCCATGGACGCATGATGTGTGAACGAGGCTAACCCCAACCCTAACCCCGACCCTGAAACTAACCCTAACCCTAACCCAACCCAACCCAACCCCAATCGTAATGTAATTACATGTAAGGGAAGTAACTGTGGAAAATCTTGTACCTATTTCCCTTTCTAGAGTCACTTCCCTAGAATATATAATTTAATACATAATAGGCGAAGCAGTGGTAAGTAGCTTGCTAACCAACCACATAGTTCCGGGTTCAGTCCAATTGCGTGGCATCTTGGGCAAGTGTCTTCTGCTATAGCCCCGGGCCGACCAATGCCTTGTTAGTGGATTTGGTAGACGGAAACTGAAGGAAGCCTGTCGTATGTATATGTATATGTGTGTGTGTTTTTCCCCCTAGCATTGCTTGACAACCGATGCTGGTGTATTTAGGTCCCCGTCACTTAGCGGTTCGACAAAAAGAGACCGATAGAATAAGTACTAAAAGGTGGTGCTCCAGCATGGCCGCAGTCAAATGACTGAAACAAGTATAAGAGTAAAAGTAATTTAATTAGATATAAGGGAACTCGGGAAGATTTAGAGTTATCTTCCTTCGCAGAGTTACTTACCTTCACGTTATAAGTTAATAATAATATAGAAGGGGAGTAACTCTAGAAAGGGAGATAACTAAAAAATCTTTCAGAGTCACCTCCCTTACATCTAATAAAATAACTATTATGTATTATCAAATTGTAAAGTTCAATGGGGGTAACTCTACAAAGGGGGATAACTTTAAAAATCTTCAAAAGTTACCTCCCTTACATTTAAATACATGACTATTATCAAAATGTATTATGGAAGCTAATTAACTCTACAATATAGTGTTCATATGTACCGCATACACTTTTACTCTTTTCCTTGTTTAGTCATTTCAATGTGCCACTGCTAGAGCACAGCCTTTTCTAGAGCTAATCGACACTAGGACTTTTATCTACGTCAGTCTAGTATTTATTCTGTTGGTCTTCTTTTCCCGAACGGATAAGTTAATGGAGTGTAAAAAACACCGGCATTGGTTGTCAAGCGGTTTTGGGGACACCGAAACATACACACATATACATATATATAAATATCTATATGTATATACATGTTTCTCTCTATATATATATATATATTGCAGAAACAATACTGCTGTCTTTAGTGTTCCCACTGATATTGACGTAAGAGAAGCGAACGAAGTTGACTTCCAACACAAAATTGCAGACATAACCTTCACTCCCACTGACATCGTAGCAGCAATAAATGAGGTCAAATACTACTCTGCTGTAGGCCCTGATAGGATTCCCCGTTAGTCTCCTGAAGGAATGTAAACACCAACTTGCAGTCCCACTGACCAACCTCTGGAGAAATTCGTTAGATGCAGGTTATATACCAAAACAGTTTCTATCCCAGTCAGTCATCCCGGTTTTCAAACAGGGAAACAGATCCCTCGCACTCAACTATCGCCCAATCTCACTCACCTCCCACATCATCAAAGTGTTTCAAAGAGTGTTAAGATCAAGGATGGCTGACTTCCTGGAGACCCACAAACTCCTAAATGCAAAACAGCATGGCTTTCGCTGTGGCAGGGACTGTCTAACACAGCTCTTACACCACATTGAAGTTCTACACTGGATCAAGTATTTCCTGGCGAATACAACACAACATGTTGTAGTTGATGGAGTCCACTCAAGCCCAGCAAAAGTCACCACCAGCGGTGACCCCCAGGGGACTGTCTTGGGTCCGCTACTCTTCATAATCTACATAAACGACCTTTCCAGTGTCGTACATTACTGCAAAGTGAAAATATTTGCTGATGACACCAAGCTCCAGTAAATCGTCAATGAAGAAGCAGACCGAACTCAACTCCAGTCTGATCTATATGCTGTGAGTCAATGGGCAAACAGAAACAAAATACAACTAAACGAGGGGAAATTTGAGCTGATGCATTTTGGAAGAAACTCCTCACTAAAACAGCCATACTCTCTTCCTTCAGGGGAACCGCTCACAGCCTCTAACAATATCAGAGAACTGGGTGTAATTGTTGATGACCATCACAGTTGGAGTGCACACATCAACAAGAAGGTCGATATAGCTCGTAGGATGAGTTCCTGGATCTTAAGAACTTTCCGGTCCAGAGAACAAGGTGTCATCATACCACTTTTTTCCTCCTTTGTACGGCCACACCTTGAATACTGCTGCCCACTGTGGTCTCCTCAAACAAGACTAAACATCTCCAGAATTGAGTCACCCCAGAGGGCACTCACTAAACGAATTGAAGGCATGGCTGCTCTCGATTATTGGGATTGCCTTAAAGCCTTGAAACTTTACTCCCTCCAGCGTGAGCGGTACATCATTTGTACGATGTGGAAAATATACCGCCAATTATGCCCAAACGACCTAAACATTAGCTTCAAGGTTCATCCAAGACTTGGACCACGGGCTATACGTCCCCTGCCCAATTCAAGATCACAACATACATGTACACTGCAACATAATTTCTTTTCCTCAAATGGCCCTGCCCTATTTAACAGTCCCGAGAGAGATCAAAGAGGAAAAGGATCCCATCAACTTTAAACAGAGTCTGGATAGATTCCTTCAAAGAATACCAGATAAGCCACCCATAATTGGATACAAGTCACCCAACAAGAACTCACTACTTGAACAAAACTGGATACAACTCACCCAACAAGAACTCACTACTTGAACAAAACTGGATACAACTCACCCAACAAGAACTCACTACTTGAACAAAACTTGACTTAAACAGGATTCGAATAATCCTATCAGGTGGTGCTATTAAGTTAGACATGGCCTGGACCAATCTTTGGTCGAAACATATCTAAGTTTATATATATCTGATATATCTTTATAAATATATATATATATATATATACCAATCTATCTTCTTCGAGCACATCGTCAGCAGCAGCACTTATTCTTTCTAAGCCTAGTATTTATTCTAACTTATTCTTTTCTGCCGAGCCGCTGAAATACAGGGAGATGCAGTCGCAGTAGTTAGAATATCAGCCCCCTCCACGCCAGTATGAGAATTTCTTTTATCCACTTGTGAAAATTAATACATTGACGACACATGGGAAAAATATGAGCAATATCTGGTCACTAAAGGTGCAATAAATTGAACTTATTTTGATTTAGTAGTTAGTGATCTCAAATGTGGGTATCTTACAAATGGTCAAAGTGCTTGTTGCATTTGTAAGTGTCGCACACACACAAACAAATAGAAACACTCAGTCGCTCACACACAGAAATAAAAACACTCTCACACACAAACACTGAAATGAAAATACCCACACTCATATAAATAAAAACAGTCCCACACACACAAGGAGCCCCAATAGGTATATCAAAAAAGTTTCTAGTATTTTTCCTAGCCCATAATTTATAATAATTGAAGTTCTTACAATAAATAAATACCTACTAAATCAGTACATCGAACATTACGTCCCCGTAACTTATCGGTTCTGCAAAAGAGACCTATACGTTAAGTAATAGGCATACAAAGAATAATTGCTGGGGTTGATTTGCTTCACTAAAGGCGGTGCTCCACAATGGTCACAGTGAAATAACTGAAACAGTCTAAGGGAGATAACTACAGAGTATCTTCTACAGTTACTTCCCTTGAATATTATATTTCAACAATAATAAAATATTTTAGGATATTAACTCTCGGAAGGGAGATAACTAGATAACATCTTCCAGAGTTACTTTCCTTACATATAATTATATTACTTTTAATAAATTATAATGAGCAAGAGGAAGTAACTTTCGAATATATTATTCAGACATGACATAGATTTTACGATTTTTTGGAGTTTAACTGCTCTCTCTAGTGAGTCGGATGTCCCATTACGGCCATCCCATATATGTTTAAATATCTATACGTATATACATATATCTGTCAATATATACCTATGTCTCTCTCTCTCTCTCTCTCTCTCTCTCTCTATATATATATATATATATATATATATATATATATATATATATATATATATATATACACACACACACACACACCTATCTATATACAACGGGCTACTTTCTGTTTCGGTGTACCAAATCTACTCAGAAACGTTGGTCTGTCCGTGGCTATATTGGAAGACACTTGCCCATGGGGCCACGTAGTTGGACTGAACCAGAAACACCGTGTTTGGAAAGCAAGCTACGTAGCCACTCTTACTGCTACATTATATATATATAAATATATATATTATATATATACATATATATACATACGACAGTCTTCTTTTAGTTTCCGTCTCCCAAATCCACTCACAAGGCTTTGGTCGGCCCGAGACTATAGTAGAAGACATTTGCCCAACATGCCACCCAGTGGGACTGAACTCGAAAACATTTGTTAGGTAAGCAAGCTAATTCTCATTCAGACACTACTGTTTGTTAACCGGACAAGTTCAAGGCGAGACCTAATTGTTGGTCTGTCCGAGGCTATATTGGAAGACACTTGCCCATGGGGCCACGTAGTTGGACAGAACCAGAAACACCGTGTTTGGAAAGCAACCTACGTAGCCACTTTTACTGCTACATATACATGTATATATATATATATATACATATATATACATACGACATTCTTCTTTTAGTTTCCGTCTCCCAAATCCACTCACAAGGCTTTGGTCGGCCAGAGACTATAGTAGAAGACATTTGCCCAACATGCCACCCAGTGGGACTGAACTCGAAAACATTTGTTAGGTAAGCAAGCTAATTCCCATTCAGACACTACTGTTTGTTAACCGGACAAGTTCAAGGCGAGACCTAATTGTTTGTATGCAAATGAGTTCATTAATGTGATCCGGAACTTTCACGGCTGGTTCTTATGAGACAATGCAACCAGCTTGGGTATAGGTGGACTGTGCTCACACACGCACAAACACTCACACGTCCACACCCACGAATATAGATACATGCAAAGACGCAATCTCGTACCTATTTATGTTTTAAATATGTTGACCTTAAAACTGAGACATTCTGGAAACAGACGTCCGCACTCATGCACATAGATACATGCATATACGCAAACTCGTAGCTATTTATGTTTTAAACATGTTGACCTTTAAACCGTGACATTCTGTGTCTGTTTGTGCGCGCATTTCTGTGAGAATGATTGCTCACGAACCGCAATGTGCTGAGTTCAAACCAACAGCGTTGCACCTTCGGCAAGTGTATTCGACTATAGCCTAGGGCCGACCAATGTATTCTGAGTGGAGTTTGTAGAGGGAAACTGAAAGAAGCCGTCGTATACATGAATATCGACGTGTGAATGGCTATGTTCTAAGTAGTTTGCTTACGAACCACATGGTTTCGGGTTCATTCCCACTGCCTGTCATCTTCTGCAATTGCCCAGGGCCTAGCTAATCCTTGTGATGGGATTTAGTGGAAGAAAACTGACAGAATCTCGTCGTACATATGTTTAAATGTGTGTGTGTGTGTGTGTGTTTGTTTGCACTCGAAGGGCACACGAGAATGCACGGACACACGTACTATCACACATACAGATGCAAGTTTTCTTAATAAAACGGAAAGAACTCCCATTCCATACCTTACAGTTTCTTTTTTGTTTTAGATACTACATATATGTGTGTTGGTATATTCACGTATATCTGTATGTGTATATATATATATATATATATATATATATATATATATATATATATACGACGCAATATACGACATATAAATACACAAACACATACATATGTGTGTGTGTGTGTGTGTGCGTGTATATATATAAATGTGCAATAATTGATTTAGTATTTAGTGATCTCAAATGTAGGTATCTTACAAATGGTCAAAGTGTTTGTTGTAGTTGTAAGTGTCGCACACACACAAACAAATAGAAACACTCAGTCGCTCACACACTCGCGCACGCAGAAATAAAAACACTCTCACACACAAACACTGAAATGAAAATACCCACACTCATATAAATAAAAACAGTCCCACACACACAGGGAGCCCCAATAGGTATATCAAAAAAGTTTCTAGTTTTTCCTAGCCCATAATTTATGATAATTGAAATTCTTACAATGAATAAATACCTACTAAATCAGTATATCGAACATTACGTCCCCGTAACTTATCGGTTCTGCAAAAGAGACCTATACATTAAGTAATAGGCATACAAAGAATAATTCCTGGGGTTGATTTGCTTCACTAAAGGCAGTGCTCCACAATGGTCACAGTGAAATAACTGAAACAGTCTAAGGGAGATAATTACAAAGTATCTTCTACAGTTACTTCCCTTGAATATTATAATTTAACAATAAAAAATATGAAGGGAGATTAACTCGCGGAAGGGAGATAACTACATAACATCTTCCAGAGTTACTTTCCTTACATACAATTATATTACTTTTAATAAATTATAATGAGCAAGAGGAAGTAACTTTCGAATATATTATTCAGACATGGCAATATATATATATATACAGATACATATATATATATATATATATATACACACACCTATCTATATACCACGGGCTACTTTCTGTTTCGGTGTACCAAATCTACTCAGAAACGTTGGTCTGTCCGAGGCTATATTGGAAGACACTTGCCCATGGGGCCACATAGTTGGACAGAACCAGAAACACCGTGTTTGGAAAGCAAGCTACATAGCCACTCTTACTGCTACATATATATATATATATATATATACATACGACAGTCTTCTTTTAGTTTCCGTCTCCCAAATCCACTCACAAGGCTTTGATCGTCCCGAGACTATAGTAGAAGACATTTGCCCAACATGCCACCCAGTGGGACTGAACACGGAAACATTTGTTAGGTAAGCAAGCTAATTCCCATTCAGACACTACTGTTTGTTAACCGGACAAGTTCAAGGCGAGACCTAATTGTTTGTATGCAAATGAGTTCATTAATGTGGTCCGGAACTTTCATGGCTGGTTCTTATGAGACAATGCAACCAGCTTGGGTATAGGTGGACTGTGCTCACACACGCACAAACTCTCACACGTCCACACCCACGAATATAGATACATGCAAAGACGCAATCTCGTACCTATTTATGTTTTAAATATGTTGACCTTAAAACTGAGACATTCTGGAAACACACGTCCGCACCCAGGCACAAAGATACATCCATATACGCAAACTCGTAGCTATTTATGTTTTAAACATGTTGACCTTTAAACCGTGACATTCTGTGTCTGTTTGTGCGCGCATTTCAGCGAGAATGATTGCTCACGAACCGCAATGTGCTGAGTTCAAACCAACAGCGTTGCACCTTTAGCAAGTGTATTCGACTATAGCCTAGGGCCGACCAATGTTTTCTGAGTGGAGTTTGTAGAGGGAAACTGAAATAGCCGTCGTATACATGAATATCGACGTATGAATGGCTATGTTGTAAGTAGTTTGCTTACGAACCACATGGTTTCGGGTTCATTCCGACTGCCTGTCATCTTCTGCAATTGTCTACTATTGTAGCCCAGGGCCTAGCTAATCCTTGTGATGGGATTTAGTGGAACAAAACTGACAGAATCTCGTCGTACATATATTTAAATGTGGTGTGTGTGTGTGTGTGTGTGTTTGCACTCGAAGGGCACACGAGAATGCACGCACGCACGTACTATCACACATACAGATGCAAGTTTTCTTAATAAAACGGAAATAACTCCCATTCCATCCCTTACAGTTTCTTTTTTTTTTAGATACTACATATACGGTGTGTATATATAATATATATAAATATATATATATACGACGCAATATACGACATATAAATACACAAACACATACATGTGTTGTGTGTGTGTGTGTGGTGTATATATATAAATGTGCAATAAATTAAACTTATTTTGATTTAGTATTTAGTGATCTCAAATGTGGGTATCTTACAAATGGTCAAAGTGTTTGTTGTAGTTGTAAGTGTCGCACACACACAAACAAATAGAAACACTCAGTCGCTCACACACTCGCGCATGCAGAAATAAAAACACTCTCACACACAAACACTGAAATTAAAATACCCACACTCACATAAATAAAAACAGTCCACACACACAAGGAGCCCCAATAGGTATATCAAAAAAGTTTCTAGTTTTTCCTAGCCCATAATTTATGATAATTGAAATTCTTACAATAAATAAATACCTACTAAATCAGTATATCGAACATTACGTCCCCGTAACTTATCGGTTCTGCAAAAGAGACCTATGCATTAAGTAATAGGCATACAAAGAATAATTCCTGGGGTTGATTTGCTTCACTAAAGGCGGTGCTCCACCATGGTCACAGTGAAATAACTGAAATAGTCTAAGAGCGACAAAGTGTATATTACGATAACTACATACTTAAGGGAGATAACTACAAAGTATCTTCTACAGTTACTTCTCTTGAATATTATAAATTAACATAAAAAAATATGAAGGGAAATTAACTCTCGGAAGGGAGATAACTAGATAACATCTTCCAGAGTTACTTTCCTTACATATAATTATATTACTTTTAATAAATTATAATGAGCAAGATAACTGCTCTCTCTAGTGAGTCGGATGTCCCATTATGGCCATCCCATATATGTTTAAATATCTATATGTATATACATATATCTATCAATATATACCTATGTCTCTCTCTCTCTCTCTCTATATATATATATGTATATGTATATATATATATATATATATATATATATATATATACTTTATTTTAAGCAGCAGAAAATTCAGTACTCTTTTTTCCACCTTGTTTCACATTTATGTGTTTACTCGGTATATATATATATATATATATATATATATATATATATATATATATATATACCTATCTATATACCACGGGCTACTTTCTGTTTCGGTGTACAAAATCTACTCAGAAACGTTGGTCTGTCTGAGGCTATATTGGAAGACACTTGCCCATGGGGCCACGCAGTTGGACTGAACCAGAAACACCGTGTTTGGAAAGCAAGCTACATAGCCACTCTTACTGCTACATATATATATATATATATATATATATACATACGACAGTCTTTTTTTAGTTTCCGTCTCCCAAATCCACTCACAAGGCTTTGGTCGTCCCGAGACTATAGTAGAAGACATTTGCCCAACATGCCACCCAGTGGGACTGAACTCGGAAACATTTGTTAGGTAAGCAAGCTAATTCCCATTCAGACACTACTGTTTGTTAACCGGACAAGTTCAAGTCGAGCCCTAATTGTTTGTATGCAAATGCGTTCATTAATGTGGTCCGGAACTTTCACGGCTGTTTCTTATGAGACGATGCAACCAGCTTGGGTATAGGTGGACTGTGCTCACACACGCACAAACACTCACACGTCCACACCCACGAATATAGATACATGCAAAGACGCAATCTCGTACCTATTTATGTTTTAAATATGTTGACTTTAAAACTGAGACATTCTGAAAACACGTCCGCACTCATGCACATAGATACATGCATATACGCAAACTCGTAGCTATTTATGTTTTAAACATGTTGACCTTTAAACCATGACATTCTGTGTCTGTTTGTGCACGCATTTCTGTGAGAATGATTGATCACGAACCGTAAATTTTGGAGTCAATCCGACGGGATGTAGTGGTCTTTAAACCGTTCCAGACAAACAAACAAACAAACTTTTCGCATTTCAGTTTTATAAATAGATAAATATATTATATATATATATATATATATATATATATATATATACTGCTAGGCGTAGGAGCGGCTTTGTGATAAGTAGCTTGCTTACGAACCACTGTGTTCTGGGTTCAGTCCCACTGCGTGGAACCTTGGACAAGTGTCTTCAACTCTAGCCTCGGGGTGACCAAAGCCTTGTGAATAGATTTCGTAGACGGAAACTAAATGAAGCCCATCGTGTGTGTATACATATATATATATTATATACATATATAATACATACATATAATATATATATATCATATTACGTTTGTATGCCTCTTTATCCATCGAACAGTGCTTGACAAACGATGCTGCTGTTTTCACGCACCCGTAACTGAACGGTTCGGCAAAAGAGAATAGGTCCTGGGCTCTATTTCTTTGACTGAAGGCGGTGCTCCAACATGGCCGCAGTCAAATAACTGAAAGTAGCAAAAGTGAGTGAAAGAGTAATTAGCGAAAACAGTGTATATTCTGTTGTGTCTGGGGATAGTCTTTCTCTTTTAGTGCCTTATTATTAAATACACATTCACCAGTAAAAATTCAAGGAGTGATATTAGTAGAGGCCAGAGCCCATGGAGAACTAGCCCGTAGATTTAGAAAAGCTCTGAAAGAGACCAAACTCAACATTAAAATTGTTGAAAAGCCAAGGAACTCCGTCAGGTCACAATTATGAAGGACATGCCCGTTTAAGAATACCATATGCACAATTGATAACTGCATGGCATGTAGAATTAGCCCTGGTATTAACTGTAGAACTCGAAATGTAGTTTACAATATAAGATGCATAGAAGGTGCTTGTAAGGACATGAACATGATGTACATAGAAGAGACGTCTAAGAGCATTGCGGAACGGATAAATGAACATTTAAGACAACTTGACGACAGAAAACAGTCTTCTATACTCTACCAACATGCCAAAGACCACCATGGAGATAACTTGGATCAACCTGACATCCGCATCTTATCCAAGCACCCAGCCCCCATCCCTGCTTTTCAATGCTAAACCCGATATAAAACAGTCATCAACACTATAAATAAACCTGTTCAATCTCTACTCTCCTCATCACCCCAAATCCCAACCTCTAGTTCAAACTTTGATCTCTTACTTGACTATTCTCTCTAAAAACCCTTCACAAATCCTCAAGCTGACCCTAATATAGACTAAACTCTGAAAACCAATCCTAACAGTAAACCCACACAAAATAAGAAAGACCACTTACCTTTGGCCATTTGGGATCTATAATACAAGGCATGATATGCAAACAACAAGCAAAATATCAACCAACATTTGAAAGTCAAGTTTTATCTGTGTCGAATCATGATATACACTTGTTTAATAAATACAGTTGTCCTTACATTTACACAGTACATTGCTTCCACAAGTCATCAAACTAATCATTCTGATGCGAAATCAATTGTTTTTATTTATAAATAGAAACAAATTAATTATTGAAATTAAATAAGAAATACAATTAACGTGTATGTGTGTCATCATCATTTAACATTCGTTTTCATGTTGTCATGGGTTGGACTATTTCACACTATCTGAGATGAATTACTACACGTACATCTAATGTCTGTTTTCACATGGTTTCTATGTCTGAGAAAAGTTTTGGTAACACTGACACTAGTAAAATAAAAAGTAAATTTCAAGGATGAGTGGACTGCTAGTAGTGAGAGAGGTGGCTTCATCCTAACCTGTAGTATGATAGAGAGACAGGCAGAGGTGTGTCGCTGTAGAGAAAGTACATGGCTACCCTGCATATATGTATGTATATAGGTAGACATCGATTAGAGCGCTTTCTCATTGCTAATATGTTAACATATGCCTGATGTGTGCTTTAAAAATAAAGTGCTTGCACTGGCACTAATTTCTTCAGATGATGAAAATCACGGAGAGGATCATAGCCCAACTTATTAGGAAAAGACTTAATCTAGATGAGATGCAATTTGGTTTTGTATCAGGAAGAAACACCAGTCATGATATATTCTGGTAAGAAACCCAGGAGAAGTACCTAACCAAGTATAAACCTATGTACTTGACTTTTGTTGGTATCAATCATTCAGGTAATAACAGATAAATATAATACAGGCAGACCCTAGCAACTCCTCTATGCTGATTACAGGATTACAACTAAACACACATATATTACAATTTATTACATTACATTCAATTCGCCATATATTATTCATTTTATTATCCATCATCTTTCCCTTCACATTTCAGGTATACTGAAGACCCTTTACTCATTGCTTCAGACTGCGTAAAAATTGGTGAAAGCAAACAGTTGTCAGACTTATTTATGACAAAAAAGCGAGTCAGTATGACCAACGTACCCTGTCCTGCACCTGATTGTGCCATGAGTTGGCCTGTAAACAATCCATGGGAGAGAGTACTGACAAGCCTCATCGATCATCTGCAACAATGACACAGAATGTATGCACCTGCCACCTACAACAAATACAACCCCCTCCTCCAACTACACTACCATTCCCAGCCACTGAGGAAAAACGTTGTCGCCTGAGGAAGTAGCTGCTACAATACTACAGCTCCAGCACATTCAACGTCTGCAACCATCGGCAATTCTCCAAGATGTCTGACCAACCGATCCGCTTAATGCTAAACCAGTCGCCCACCATACGCCCATACCAGTCCTGGTTCATTGGCAAGAGGAAGTAAAAGCAGGTCTCGCGACCGGAATGTTCCACTTGAAGTTATCAAGCCTATTCCCATTGGTACATCTGTCAATTGGTGACAGACAATGGTGGTATGTCCTAACAGGTCTGGAAAACCATCTTAAAGGAGCATCAAATGGCGCACAGGCACTTAACACTGCCCTATCAGCTATGAGCTGACATTGTACCTTCTTCCACAATTGGGAGAATCACCGCCATTGCATTTCCCCATGACAACTGCCGCGCCAAAGTCGGTATTGAGACAATAAAGGGCCTCGTTACAGACAACACTGACACCAATGGCTTCCTTAACACTGACAGTTTCCAGTGCACAATGCTACAATAAAGAAATACACCTGACTGGGACACACACTTGTCCCCAGCCATGTGCATCTTTGGCAGCCCTATACAATACTTTATTCCCATCCATCCCGGCAAGTACAAGCTACATTCCACATGGCATGAAACTATGACTTATTGAAAAGAAGACCTGCGTAAACACAACATGAGTGCTACTGAACGGTTGTCAAAACACACATGCTCACTTCTTTCGAACTATGTCCTAATCCAGAGCCAAGTTTGACCCAATCCTACAAATGGGGGGAAAACTGGTGCCATTTAGATGTACGTCATTTCGATCTGTACATGTTGAGAGTGGATGGATCAGATCAGGTCACACTGTGCAACAAAATTCCTCTGGAAGTATCTACTGCTTCTTCCCCATGGCCCACTGCTCATGGTGTCTGGACCACATGCGTTCCCTACGCCAACACCAGTGATGAGACTACCTTCTCAACCGACTTTAACAGCACCTCATGCAGCTGCAACACCAATGCCACTTCCGACTCAAAATTACCATGACCAGAAAAGCATCTCACCGCCTACCCACAGAGCCACGCCAACTTACCCCACCTTTACCACAAGTGGTCATACCCCAACACCCCTTGAAACCCCTGCTTTCCAAAAGTGACCCTTGCCTGATGCAGTTTATCCTCCATCCAGCAATTGTCCTGTTTGTCGCTCTGCCAGACTCGC
>NW_021833514.1:5000-28798 GCF_006345805.1 Octopus sinensis | reverse complement strand
TTTCCGAGTTCGAATTCCGTCGCGTACGACATTGACTTTTATTCTTTCGTGGTCGATAAGATAAGTCACTAGTCAAGTACTGGAGTCGATGATATCTAGAATAGCCGACCCCACCCCTCCCCTCAAATTTCAAGCCTGTTGCCTTGAGTAGAGAGGATTAAACATTTAGCTCATGAAGAATTTTTTTCTGAATGAGCGTAAATGATGCAGTGGTAATATTGTCACTTCAAATCGTAGTATGGAATTTTGATAATTTATATGCTACTTTCGAAAAGACCAACCTTTCATGGGAAGGAATCTTATATTAATCACTTAGCATTTGTCTGCAGCTCAATTAAGCAGCAAGTTAAAATTTGACAGCAAGTACGCGCTGACGACAAATTTGCATCCGAAAATAGCATGACGTTTAACAATAAATTTGACTATGACAAACAAAAAAACAAAAACACTTAGCATTAAATATGCAGCTAACGGTGAATGTTGCTTAACGTGAGTTGTTACTTCCCACCTGCAGCGACAACTGGAATCCAACAGCATTATTGTGGAAATTGATTCTTCACTTCTAAATTGATTTCCTGGTTTACAGTTGATATTTACAAACTAGATGGGTTGGAATTCTCCACCAGGTTTCCTTGTTTGCATGTAAATGAAATATTTCTGCCGTGAACAATCACGGGGATCGAATTTCTGTAGCATAAAATATCTGTAGCTAGTTTTTTTTCTCTCTCTCTCTCTCACATTTCTCCTTAATACTATCATTGATTTTTAGCTACGTAACGCTGTTGACGATTTCAGCAAGTGATTCTTTCGTGTTGCACGCACACTCGCTCATATCAATTAAACTGACGGTTAAAAAAAGCATTCTTAGCAAGCGTTTCGCTCAATATATTTTGATAGCAGAGTTAAACATTATTATTATTATTATTATTATTATTATTATTATTTATTAGTACATAGGTCTGATATATCAAGAATCATCGTTTGCCTTTCTATGTGTTATCGATGAAGCTAATCAACAAACATCTTTTGTGAATTTTCATTAGAACAAGACATCAAAGAATAAAAACAATTAAAACAATGTATCCTTTTTAAATCGGTCGAAAAGGTCATTTAGACTATTTGCAAATTTCGTAGCTGTTCTTTGACTTAGTTACAGCAGCCATTTACTTCAAGCAAGAATCAAATCAACGCATATTCGGTGCGAGTGTATATTTATTGCTACGCGCGCTGCGCACACACACCACACACACACACACACACACACACACACACACACACACACACACACACACACACACACACACACACACAGACACAGACACACAGACACAGACACAGACACACACACACACAGACACAGGCACAGGCACAGACACACAGACACACACACACACACACACAGACACAGGCACAGACACAGACACAGACGCAGACACACACACACACACACACACACACACACAACACGCACAGACACACACACAGACACACAGACACACACACACGCATACGCACATCAACGGGGCATAAAAAATGAAGTGCAGTTTTATTTGGGAAAACATTCACACACACACATATGTGTGTGTGAATGCTTATGTGTGTGTGTGTGTGTGCATGTGTGTGTGTGCATGTGTGTGTGTGCATGTGTGTGTGTGTGCGTGTGTGTGTGTGTGTGCGTGTGTGTATGTGTGTGTTATAATTTAGAACAAACAGTAAAAGGTTGTAATTATGGTATTCGGAATTTCGAATGTCCGAGCGAAGAGCTACGATGCATTCTAGTCGGCTATTAATGGCAACAGACACTATAAAAAAAAGCCGTTGAATAAAAGGGAAGTTACTCTAATAGGTGGAAAAACAAAAAAAAACAAAACGAAAAAGATTTTTAAAAAGGCACACACAAGCAGGCGCAGGAGTGGCTGTGTGGTAAGTAGTTTACTTACTGCGTTGTTTTTCGTCGCGGTGGAAGTCACGTCGTACGTGAAAAATTGAACACTAGAAGCACGACTACAGGTAAAGCATTTATTTTGGGGGAGCTTAGTGAGGTCTGCTGTTTGTATTTAAGAATTTTTTCGAACAGGGATCTCCACTGGGTTCCAGGCATTTGTTTGCCAGTGGTCGTGCAAGAACACTCACTTCGTAGAGAGAATTGTGTTTATTTTGAGAGGCGTGTCCCTCCGAAAATATTTATTGGAATTTTCTATGACTGTATTTTTGCCCTTTCAAGTGGATTTTTACCATAAAGGATAGGAGTACAGCTAGAGTTGGACGGAATATTACCTGTGCTGTGAAGGACTACCAGTTTGGATTACCAGAGTAGCAGAATTGTGCTGTGTTGCGTTGCCATTTTGGACTATCTTCCTTCGCCCTTTCTTCTCCTGTCTGTCTTTCTGATCTGTTTTGAGTTACTTTATAGACTTTTATTTGAACATTTTGATTTTTGTTTGTGTTTTTTTAATTTTTGTTTTGGCTATCAACATGGCAACTGTGAAATCCATTTTGGAGTGGAAAATTGTAGCCCCCAAAGAATGGTTGAAAAATTATACGGAGAGAACGGTGGTGTTAAGGACCTATTCCAGGGTCCTCGACTCCATCAAGGTCTTCTCTCAGGAAGAAATTGAGAAGGAGTTGGCAGACTATCTGCCAACTGTTAGGTTTAACTGCAGGAGTGCGAAGTACGCAACTGTGTGTGTACTTTTTGACACCCCTGCGGAAGCTCGTGATTTTGCGAGCATGCCTTTGGAGGAGCAGAACATTTTGTTCCTCCCTACATATGGCGGTAGAAAGTTGACAAGAGCCTGGGTGTGTGGGCTGCCACCCGGTATAGAGGCCGAGTGAATAGAAGACACTATCCGTCGGGACCTGGGTAGCGGCCTTGCCAGGCTCTTAAATGTAAAAATGTTGCCTGCGGTTGATTGGGTCGGGTCAACATTTCTTTTGACCCTATGGACCCAATCAGCTGATGATCTGGTTTTACCAGATTTTTTAACAATGGCCGGGTCCCCCAAGTGTCACCTGTGTCTGGAATCGGGCAATATAAAGAAGAACTGTTGCCGGGACCAGGGAAGGGTCCTGGAACAGTTAATGGGAAAGGTGTCCCCTGCTCCCCCAGTGGAGGAAAAAGTCGAGGAGGAGGTAATCTCCTCGAAAACAAAGGGGAAGAAAGGAAAGAAGGTGGGCAACAATGGCTGCCCACTGATGGATCCTGAGACGGCGGGGAGGGGGAGGAACCTCCGGAGATGTCGGAGGAACTCCACCCGTCGTAAAAGGAAAAAAGAAGAGAAAGAAGAAAAATGGGGCATTGCCAGTGACGGCATGTTTCGAAACCCCTTCGGTGGAATGTGTGCCACCGGAGGGGGGGAGAAGATAACCTCGTCAATGGGATGTGTACCACTGAGGCCCCTTCCAGTGAAAGTGGTGAAGAATACATCTATCTCAGGGGAAGGGATATTGACAGTTTCATGGAGAATGATATGGATAGTCGGGTCTTGAGAGACCCTACTTGTATTGACAGCCCAGAGTGGCCTCCGCAGGTGGCTGCTCTGGTGCTGGAAAGAAAGTACTGTGATCATATAATTGACTCATGTGAAAACGAGAATTATAGAATTCTTTTTTGGAGCCCCGGATTGCGGTTGCAGGAATGTCTGCAAGTCGCAAGAAAATTGCTCGGGGAAGGACTGT
The DNA here is from genome assembly GCF_006345805.1 of Octopus sinensis. Classification (NCBI taxonomy): domain Eukaryota; kingdom Metazoa; phylum Mollusca; class Cephalopoda; order Octopoda; family Octopodidae; genus Octopus; species Octopus sinensis. The sequence goes on along the minus strand of NW_021833514.1, from coordinate 25,120 downwards.
AGAGGTTTATCGCCTCCAATTTGAGTATAAATCATTTTATATTTGTAAGGACATTTAGTCCAAATATATTGTATTTTAAATTGTAAGAGAGTTAATAACTCTATATGTGGTTTTAAAGAACAATGTTATAGAGAAGCAGAGGGCCGGCGGGCGCTTTCTGCCTTCTCCCATCTTCCTATCATTTTTGTATCATAATCATTCGCCTCATTAATGTCTATGTCCGGCCAGCAAAGCTACCTTATCTATGTGCTGCCTACATGGCAAATTTAATGAATAAAAGTAGCTTGCTTACCAACCACATGGTTCCGGGTTCAGTCCTACTGCATGGCACTTTGGGCAAGTATCTTCTACTATAACATCGGGCCGACCAAAGCCTTGTGAATGGATTTGGTAGACGGAAACTGAAAGAAGCCCGTCGTATATATGTATGTATATGTATGTGTGTGTGTGTGTGTGTGTTTATCCTCCAACATCACTTGACAACCGATGGTAGTGTGTTTACGTCCCCGTCACTTAGCGGTTCGGCAAAAGAGACCGATAGAATAAGTGCTAGGCTTACAAAGAATAAGTCCTGGGGTCGATGTGCTCGACTAAAGGCGGTGCTCCAGCATGGCCACAGTCAAATGACTGCTGTAAAATAGTAAAAGAGTAAAAGAGTAAAAGAGTAAAGAGTAAACATATTCGCACAATACATAGATATAAACCTCCTGCGTTCACAATGTCTACATACGTACACGATCACACAAACATGTATACGTACATGCACACACACACACACACACACACACACAACACAAACATACATATATGCGTATCTACGTACATACACATATATGTTTGTGTGTGTGTATGCGCATGTACGTATACATGTTTGTGTGAGTGTGTACATATGTTGACGTTGTGAACGTAGGCGGTTTATGTCTATGTATTGTGAGAATATGTTTGCGTGTTTTATCCTTTTCTTTTTTTCATTTTCCTTCCTATTAGAGTAACTTCCCTTTTATATAACGGATTTTCATAGCGTCTGTTGCCATTAAGAGCCGACGAGAATGCATCGTAGCTCTTAGCTTCGACATTCGAAACTCCGAATCCTATAAAGACGACCTTTTACTGTTTTTTTTTCTAAATTAGAACATATATAAGTAATCCTGCATTTATCCAATATCGATGTCTCATTTTTTTGTTGTTACTTTTTATTATACATATATATATATATATTAGTGCGAACGCGCTATCTTTAAGGTAGCATGTCGTGCATTGAGTTCATATCGTTATGTCATATATCCCTATAGTGTATATGCATAAGTATACGTATGGAATGCATGAGAGAAGGACGCATGCAAGATATGCAACATGAAGGAAGCTCGAACGTCAGTAGTGGAAAACGTAAAATATTATGTTATACTTTGTTTTTATTAACAACATATTTTTCCTGGAAGCATATGTGATGTAGTCCTCCGCGTTGTTCTTTTCTAGGTTCAAACATTTCCAGCGTGTATTAAACAACGAGCTTTTCCTGCTAAAAATTTTACACAACATGTCTATTGTGTTTCTAAAGTTTATATCAGAAGGTTTTTTTGAGAGTACGTCATGGCTCTAACGCTCATGTTTCTCCTGTTGCAAGTTTTCTAAGGATTAGAGGCATTTTCATATCGTCGTCACAATCTTTTCTGTCTTTGTTGAAGATCTGTTGGTATCTTCTATTGTAAACCTCGAAAGTAACTCCTTCGTCTTCATAATTAAATTTCATTATTCAATTTGCAACATAATCTGGCGAGAACATCTTTTCAGCTTTTTTGGACGACTTACTATTCATTAATTGCAGTACTTTTACTGTAACAGTAATTGTTGTTGTTGTGGTTCTTGTAGTCGTTGTTATTGCTGTTGTTGTTATTGTAGTTGTTGCTTTTGCATCTCGAGTTAAACCGGCCGACATTTCTTCCATAATTTTACGATTTTGTATACTGTAAAATTCGCACAAAAATCTTTTGTGAGTTTGTTTAATACTCGTGTGTTTGTTAATTCCACGTGAGTTTGTTAGTTCCTCGTCGCCACTGTTGCAGTCCAGCGTCTGACTGTTGTAACGTCCAGCTCCGCCTCCGTCGCCGAGATCGGGAGTAGTCCGTTGAGGTAGGAAGTGAAGTCCGTGTTTGCGTTTGTGATATTGGCTGTAGATGCGCTTGAAGTGTTTGTGGTCATGTAGTGCTTGTTTGCTGTGTTTTTTTTTTCCTTTACAGCCTTTATTTTTTCTTCTCTCCTCTTATTGAGTGGATAGGTGTATTCGTTGTGTTTTTTATTTGTTTTTCTTTTCTCCTTCTTTTAGTTTTTGTTTTCCACTCCACGTTCTCGTCAGACTCTCTGCACGTTATGTCTGATCGTTCAGAATCGGGAAGTGACACGTCATTCATTGGAGCTGAGAGGTGCCTGGTGGAATCCATTATTGCTATGGTGTTGTAGTGGCTGTTATTGTTGTTGTTGCTGGATTTTCTGTTATTTCTGTTGATGCTGTAACTTGTGTTGTTGATGATGATGTTCCTTTTTGAGCTTTGGTAACTGTCGTTGCTGGATTCCTAGGTGTCGGTAGAAGAGAGTGACTCTTGGCCTTCCTTCCTACTCTAACGGATATGATGGTGCCGTCTCGGAGATGTATCTGATGAGGGATGGCATATTTGTTAGCTCAGCGGATAAGGATAGCATAGGTTGTTCACAATACAAATTGGCACGCTAACAAAATCTATAAATTTGTGATCTGCACAATCTATATATATATATATATATATATATATATATAGGACCCGTAGAGACGGACCCGGTTACTGGAAGTTGAACGTGTCCCTAACAGCATGCAAAGACCACAGGGGCCGGATTTATGAGCTAGTCAAGCGGCAGTTGACAGCAGTCGTCAACAACAGGTGCTGGATTGCACGAAAGAGGACTAAAGAGGACGATTAGTGTAGAATCGGTAGCGTTTAGCAAAGAACTAATAATAGAACTAAATAAATATATTAGTGCGAGAACTAATTAGAAAACTGGAAGAGGCGTTTGGTAAAGGCATCGCAATCGACGCACCAGCGGCGAAAATGGCTCTTCATTTTTTGAGGCGAAACACGGAGGCTGCGTTGTCAGGGCTAAGGTCCGTACACTCAAACGTGAAGTAACTAAAGCTGTCAGATGGACCCGAACGGTGGAGACGTATCGTGGCAACAAACTGGAACAGACGCGTAACGTAACAACAAATTGGGACGGACGAGTGCTACTCGGTTCCGAGCAAATGTGTACGGCTTTCCAACAGCATTTCTTGCGACCATTTGGGAAGTTAGATAGATCGACGATGGGAGCGGACCTTCGTTTATACATGGACAGCATGCCGCGGTTTTCTGCTGCAGAAGCGAGGTCCTGCGAAGGGCCGATAACGGCCACCGAAGTACAGGAAGCGATGAGCAATTGCACAAGTCACAAATCACCTGGTTTTGATAGCCTGCCTTATGAATTCTATGAGTTCATGTCAGTTTTTTTGGCGGAATCTTAGCAGACGTCCATCGCAAGTGGCTGCAGAATGGGAGAATTCCTAGTGCTGTTAGCCGGGATGTGGTAACGTTGCTGATGAAGGGTGCTGACAAAGGGGACGTGATAGGGAATTTTCGGCACATACCCCTGCTAAACACAGAATTTAAGGTTTTGGTCAAGATGTTAGCGAAAAGATTGGCGCTTGTCGTCTGGTCGGGGAAGTACAAATGCGCGCATCCCGAACAAGTCTATCTACGACAACCTCCACGTCATACGATACATCATAGACAGAGTTACGACTAAAGATGGCTTCAGTTGAGCTCTGATCCATTTGAATCACTCCAAAGCATTCGATTGGGTCCACCATCGCTACTTGGAAGTTGTCTTGAAAGTGGTTGGTTTCAAACCCGTTTTCAGGAGCTGGATCGTTAAAATTGACAACGGCACCTGCTCAGTGGTCAAATCGGAACCGTTTTGTATCGCACACTCGGTCCGTCAGGACTACCTGCTATCGCGTCTTTTATACATGCTGGCACTCGAGCCATTGCTGTGGAAGTTGGAACAGTTGAGCTGCACCCCTTTGGAACTGGGACACGAATGGGCAGTGTCGGTGTACGCGAGTGACGTCACCGTCTCGGTATCGAACATGTCCGAAGTGGAGACGGTCGGCACCTGTCCCCCCAGAAATACAAGTTGTTTTAGGGGCCAAAATCAATAGTGACAAATCGGTCGTCTTGCGACTAGGCACTTAGAGAGGTTGGTCTACGACATCGGACGACGTTGTTAGACGTTGGACTGACGGACCAGTTAAACTGCTCGCAGTCCTGGTTCGGTGGATAAGAACTGGGACGAAGTGACGAACAGGGTGGCCAGTCTTACCCAAAAAATGGGATGAAACAAAAAGCTGTCCCTGAAAGATTGGGTAGAAGTGGAGATTGTGTACATCGCCTCCATCATCTTTTATCACCTGACAGTCATGCTCCGTAGTTTTTCGTATTTTATGTGTAACAAGCTTAAAGTATTACTTCCCGTTTGTTATCCTTAGGTTGAATAGTACGGGTATTAATGAATTTATTTTTCATTTTTTTTTTGTGTGTATGATGGTTGGGGACGGAGTCGGACTGATATTGATTGGATCGTAATGTGGCGAACGTGTTTACACAAGTGATGGAGAGTGATGGAGAAGATACACAGTTAAAATACATCATTTCATTTGGAAAACAGAGATAAATTTCAATGAGTATTACTTACTCGGATATAGTTCAACACTTTGTCAGTTATTTTACGTTCCATTTCTTGTCTTTATTCCCGATGCTTTTGGATAGATTTCGGAGCGGTGTTTTTATCGTTCTCACATGTTAAACATCACCGATGTTATCTCCTTGTTTTTATTATTATTATTATTATTATTATTATTATTATTATTATATTATTATTATTATTATTATTATTATTATTACTATTATTATTCACCATGCCAGGGCCAAAATGTTCTGTGTTTGTTATTTTTGAAAGGATCTATACAAATACAATCCCATAATCCAACAAAATTATTAAACAAATAACACGAAGGTTTCTCCTCTTGTGTTCATAAATTCTTTAATACCTTTCGATTTTACCAAAAATGCAAATGCAGTAAGATGAGTCCCCCTGTATAATTATCTTACATATTACTTTCATTTAAACAAGTTGAGATATACTTATTAAAATTACTTAGTATATTTACCTTAGCTTATTTTCTTTTCTTCTTATCTTACCTCGTCATACACCACTTAACCCCTATAAAGACCGCTTATATTTTCATTCTTTACCTAGCTCATATTTTATATATTCTTTTACTCTTTTACTCTTTTACTTGTTTCAGTCATTTGACTGTGGCCATGCTAGAGCACCGCCTTTAGTTGAGCAAATCAACCCCAGGACTTATTCTTTGGAAGCCTAGTACTTATTCTATCGGTCTCTTTTGCCGAACCGCTAAGTTACGGGGACGTAAACACACCAGCATCGGTTGTCAAGCGATGTTGGGAGGACAAACGCAGACACGCAAAAATACACATACATACATACATAATATATATATATATATATATAATATATATATATATATATATATATATCCATATATACGACGGGCTTCTTTCAGTTTTTGTCTACCAAATCCACTCACAAGGCTTTGGTCGGCTCGAGGCTATAGTAGAAGGGACTTGCCCAAGGTGCCACGCAGTGGGACTGAACCCGGGACCATGTGGTTCGTAAGCAAGCTACTTACCACACAGCCTCTCCCACGCCTACCAACTTAAATTAAACACTAGTTAAATTAATTAATTAATATTTATTTACCTTACTTTATTTTGTTTTATTTTATTCTTATTTTTATTTGACTTTATTCTATTTTATTTTATCTTAATCCGTTTTATTCCACCTTATTTGAATCAAGTGATAACTTAATATTTTATTCACTCTTAATGAACTTAAATTTTCAATACTACTTCTGTAGCTGGCACCATTATAACCCGTTGAAGTTAACCCCTGATCTCTACCCTATAGCTTCCCTCCTAATACTTGGAATAATTCTCTTCCCTCCATACACCGTGCTTGAACCACTACACCAAACTGCCATTGCAGAAGAATTCCTCTATCTTGTTTGCAACCTTCAAACGCCATCCCACCCTACCCTTTGTCGCTATCTGATAATTCTATCCCACATTGGAGGTCTTCACTAGAATTAGTCTTTTGCCATTATACATATGGTCTTCCTCATGCCTTACCACTGAACCTTCCCTTTCCTACTTTTTTCAGTATTCTCCATTCCTACATATATATACAATACACACACATATATATATATATATAAACAAATTCAAAATGCGATAAAATAAAATTAATTATTATCGCTGGTGTTTCTAGCACAGGCCATATATTATTCATATATAAGTACATTAAAGGCGAAGTTGTACTAGAAACACAGAAGCTTGATAAATTTAGCGAATGAAAATAAAAACTTTACTAACTCTGTCATCTTAGACTGCAGTTTCGCCTTTTCAGCAACAAAATAATATTTATTTACTCAGGTAGGCTCTTCAGTAAGATTCCTGTTATTATGAAACGCAACTCGATAGACACATGTGCGTCTACTAATTTGCTCTTTCTAACTAATCAGATCACTGCGCAGATGCAGAACGAACCCGACAGACTAGGGATTTCTGGTATATAGTCTAACGCTCAAAATTTATCGAGAAATATGTAAACAAATCAAAATGCGATAAAATAAAATTAATTACTATCGCTGGTGTTTCTAGCACATATATATATATATATATATATATATATTATATATATATATATATATATATATATATATATATATATATATAATATATATATATATATATATTATATATATATATTATATATATATATATATATTTTATTTATATATACATATAGATATTTAAACATATAAGGGATGGCCATAATGGGACATCCGACTCACTAGAGAGAGCAGTTAAACTCCAAACCAGTGATAATTGTAATTCTGAAATGGAAAGAGAAATAAAAACGTTTACCCTCTCCTTTCTGGACTATGCATAGTTTCGGCAATCTTTCGTAAATAAAATAAATTTATTTACGACTGGCGTTGCCTCTTCAGCAGAAAGCCAAGGACTACCATATAGTCACGAGGCGATAATAACCATGCCTCGAGTCTATATGCTATAACTTTTCAAAATCCACCACACTCGCGCGGTTTTCTCAGCAGTAAATATAAACTGCCGATTTAATTTCAAAATTAGCCAAAAAATCATTAATTAATAAATTTTAGGGTAGTAAAAAATTCTAGAAAAATTCTTCGCTGCCAGCGGTCAAGTGAGAAAGAAAAAATAGTCAATAGACTATGTAATATACATTCAAACATATAAGTCTGCTTAGAAACAATCGTCGAGAATAAGAAAGAGCGATAGAACATGTAGAATGGCAGTGTGACTCCTGCGAGAGATAATGAAATTACTCGAGAGGGAAATGTCCCTGGATTCGAGTCTTAAAGATTTCAAACATAAAATAAAAACTTAGATGCACTTGAAAACTACCTCCTTTGTTTAATAAAGAATAGAGAATGCAGGAACAGAAAGAACGGTTTTCTACACATACTAAAGTCGGACTAAAATGAAAAAAAAAATTCTTCAATAATCTATTCATATTTTCTAACAAAACAAATGGCTGGGTGTAGGGGATTCTCTACCCAGTCAATATGGATGATGCTTGCAGCCCTTAGAATAAAAGGAAAAGGACAAAGGGTGGCTGTGCGCAGGATGGGAAAGGTAGCAGGAAGAGTCTCTTCTTGGTTATGTAGCTAGAGAAATGAGTTAAGCTGGAAGCCGGGTAGGTGTGGCGTGATGAGCAGTGATTTGGCCACAAATGGGAGGATGTTGTGGTTCAGGGTCGAAACACCCGATGATCGTTGACTGCCGTTTGATGGCATCAGTTTCTCCTGGTCGAAGCTACGTTCTTTTAGATGTTATTTACAAAATAAGTATGCGTAATTGACAGTGACATCGAAGCTAGACATTACACACTTACTGAGCCCGCTATTCGGCTTTTGTACTTTCTTTTTTATGAATATAACATACTTTTAATTATTCATACTATACATACATATATATATATATATATATATATATATATATGTATCAAATGAAATAAAGAAAATGAAATAAAAAAACAGAACACAAAGGATGTCGCAGTACACGTGTTTCAAGCTTTATAAAACAACCTATTCTTACATCAATGTATAATCGACATAACAGATGGTTTAAAGCTCTCTTCAGCCGCATGCAATTGCTATACCAAAGTATCACATTATGAAAAGTCCGAAAAGGAACATTTGCTATTATCTATAATGGTAGGTATATTGAGTTTCACTGAGAAAGTATGTTTGCAAATCTTCGTAATCAAATAGGTGTGCAGGGTATTATTGGACTTCCAAAATCCGTCCATACTGTATCATCAGTCAATATTATATATATATGTATGTATGTGTATGTATATATATATATATATATATATATATATTATATAATATGTGTGTGTGTGTGTGTGTGTGTGTGGTGTGTATGTATATATATATATATATATATATATATATATATAAGTGTACATACATACACGCACACATAGAAATAGATGTATGAATATACATAATATAATTCAAAATATATAAATATAAATATACATACATATATATGTGTGTGTGTGTGTGTGTGTGTGTGTGTGTGTGTGTGTGTGTAACGAATATATGCACCAAATAAACGAGAGGAAAAATATTAGTTTGATATTGCCTTTATTTTATCGTTACAGTGTAGGATAAAACTTCGAGTTGCTGTGATACAAAAAATATTTGCATTTCTGTTATCCATGCTGTAGGTAGAAGTTCATATGTGAGTAACTGCTAGAAGACGAATGTAAGAAGGAGAGAGAACGAGTAAAAGAATTTACCTTTCTGAGTTGATAAGAAAAGAAGGTGAAAGCTGAATAGACCCGTGGTGATAAGTCATTCCTCACGGGAAATTTTGGACAGCCGCCAGGCGAAAAAAAGGTCGAATTAAATCCGGGTACTGTATTTATATTTTTCATAACTAAATTAGGTCAGGTCGAACAAAGTACTTTTCCTCTGTTGTCTTGTATGGACTTTTGGCACCCGCAAATGGTTTGTTAAAGAATAGAACTTATTTCTATGGGAAAGTTGACTCTCATAAATGTTTTAGTGCAAATACCGAGAACAACAGTAAGGAATTCGTAGAAAAATCTAGACTGGGTTTCGAATCTTGGCCAAGAATTTAGGAAGTAATTCGCTGCACACACACACACACACACACACACACACGTGCTATATATACACTTACACATATGCATAGATTTATACACAATTTGGTTTTCTGGCAGTATACATAAGTATTAAACAGTTTTTTTTTTGCAGATAGCAAATATTTTGCTAATGTAGTTTTAACATTGGGGAAGGCGATGAAAAACCACCCCAATATCTCTAACGAAAAAAACACTCTGAGAAAGTCAGAACGAAATAATTCTATGGCTTCATACGATGGGATAATTGGCGCCTAGCCGGGACGACTTTCGTTGGAGTGTCATCAACGCGCTGTAAAATCGTATGATACGTGATGATGATGACAATGAGTGTTAACCTACTGAATATATTAACCCCCTCCCCAAAAAAAAAGAAAAAAGAAGTATTTTTGCAATCAGCGCTAAAAGGATTAACGCTATGCTAGATCTTACAGCGTAAGAGTGCGCGTATAAATATATAATCTATAATATATATTATACAATATACTATAACATAATATAACATAATATAATACAATATGGATTATATATGCATATACATACATACATACATGCATACATACATACATACATACATACATACATACATACATACATACATATATACATATATATATATATATATATATATATATATATATATATATATATATATATATATATATATATATATATATAATGTTAGCTGATCGAAGTCTTTTCTACTTGCTGAAGCCTTACCACATTATATAATGTTACCTGATCGAGCTCTTTTCTACTTGCTGAAGCAGTATATATACACAGTATATATACTGAATCTTCTACATTCAACCATTTTTGACGTCACTGCTTATAACGGAATATTTTAAAGAAACACTCATTATCGCTATGGGCTCCGTGTGGGCAGTCATCCAAAAGTTTTTGTGCATCTTGATGTTGACATAAGTTCCTTGTTTTTCCTGATGAGAAGGCGGCATAATGCACCCCTTATTCCTTCGAAATTAGGAATATGCAGCCTTCGAAACATATGTCGAAAATAAAGGGATTTTGTTAATTCGTCATTCAACTCCATTCTTTCATTTATTTGTATTTAAAAAAACACACAAATTTCCACACGAAAGCACGTGATCTCTGCTCTAGGCATGTAGCTTCAATCGTGTTCTTCTGACGTGAATTTGCTACCCAGGTATCGGTTAACCGAATTATCCATAATAAGATAATTCATTCAACTACTCAATATATATATATATATATATATTATATATATATATATATATGTAATACGAATGTATTACTTTCAGTAAAAGATAGCCCATAAGGGTAAAATTATACATATAAAAGTAAATAAATGGTACAACAAGGCACCAATATTTACTGGAGAATAGCAATCGTAATAAATATGACGCTATTGTATAGATTCACTGCGTATATACTAGCAAAGACGCGCGTGTGCAACAAGCATGAAAAAAATTTGTCTTACCTCTAGGAAGAACATCTGATAAATGGAGAACCTAGAATCGGATAATGCAGGACCGGTTTCTGACTCTTCAAATACGTTTGACAACGTAGATTTGATTAGTCTTCATCAGCTGCATTTACCTAGACAAGATTTCAAATGTTGCCACATCTATGCCAGTACACTCGTCTGAACGCCAAAACGTTAACAGAACGAGAACAGTGAAAAAGTTTCAATGAAAATAATAATGCAATACGATTGTATTACTTTCCAGTAAAAGATAGCCCGTAAGGGTAAAATTATACATATAAAAATAAATAAATGGTACAGCAAGGCACCGATATTTACGATTGCTATTTTCCAGTAAATATCGGTGCCTTGTTGTACCATTTATTTACTTTTACATGTATAATTTTACCCTTATGGGCTATCTTTTACTGGAAAGTAATACATTCGTATTGCATTATTATTATCATTGAAACTTCTTCATTGTTCTCGTTCTGTTATAGAAAATTCAACAAAAAAGCACTCAATCTGGTGAAAGATAAATATTATTTATTTAAAGGACACAATACATGTATTCAAGTGCTACTAATAGTTTCATATGTTGAGAAATATCTCGAACATATTCATCAGGCACAAACCACATATTATAACGAACTAAAAAAATTGAATAATAGAAGAAACGGGAAAAAAAACTGAGAAGGCAGCATATACAAAACGCAGAAGGTTACAAAAGCGGAAAACGAAAAACAGAAAACAAAAATACAAAAAGTAAAATGTAAAAGGTAAACAGTAAAAAAGATTAAATACTTATCCTCCTTAGATTTTAAATTATAAGGCTGGAAATATATCAACAAGTTAATCAGGAATATGCGAAATTTTCCAATTCTTCAAAATATGTTTATACATATGCTTGCAACTCCTGAAAATTTCAGACCTAGAATTCAGTAGAGAGTTAGGGATTTGAACAAGATTTGCGCTCTTTCAGCTAAACAAAGCCTACATTTATTCGATCTATTAACATAAGGTAGGGATTTCTAAATTATTTTCCACCTAATCACATCTGGTGTTTCGTTAACTTTCAAACTCCATACGTAGTTAGCCAACTGAGTAGCTTTGCTTTTGTCCTTATGCCGGAGACTATTTGATTGACATAGCGATTTTTAAATTCTCTTTCACATAATCCAGTATAGGTCTTCTTATCTGATGTATTATTATTTAGGGTTGTTGTAACTTCTGCCTCATATCTGATAGATTTTATAATACATTAGATCTAAGATCTCTAACTCTCTACTGAACTTTACGTCTGAAATTTTCAGTTGTTTGACTCATATGTTCACTGAGGCTTTCCATACAATTCTGTCTTCAGCTATCTTTTCCGAAGTCTTTACATCGATGTGGCACTTGGTCAGGCTGCTCTTACACGTGTCCTTAAATCTCAGCTTTGGTCGTCTTCTGGGTCTGCTACCCTGAGCCAGCTCGCCATATAACAGCTGAACTATATATGAACGATGGACTTGCCGCGGAATTTATTAATACAAGTCTGCCGACACAAACCAGTACCAGTCACTTTGGATTCTGTTTGATCGTACATGCACACACAACACAACACATATCCATGTATATATATATATATATATATATATATATATATATATATATATATATATATATATATATATAAAATATTAGAAAAAAAACACCTTTTATCAATTCAAAATGAATAATTAAATTACACCATCTTGAAAATTACATAAATAGAAAAGTTAAAATTAAAATAACAATAAAAAGTACAGATTAAGTAAAATTACAAAAATAATATAATGTATATAATAGGTTAATATATACATACATATATATATATATATATATATATATATATATATATATATATATTATATATATGTGTGTGTGGTGTGTTGTGTGTGTATGTATGTATATGTATATGCATATATATATATATGTATATATAGTTATATATATATATTATGTGTGTATATATATATATATATGTATCTGTAATATATATATCTATATATATATATATATATATATTATATATATTATATATATATTTTCTAGTAAGTGTGTGACAGGTTCAAAAAAGAAGCTATGCTCAACTGAATGACTTAGTCCGTCAAATCATTTGATAACATACATATATAATTTCAATATTTTCTTTATCTGATACATTTAACATCGATTCTTCCTTTTTCTTTAATTCAGATATGTATAAATTCTTCCCAATATACAAGTAAATAGATATATTTGCAAATGCATTGAGCATGACTAGTCATCGAAATTAGATTGGTCACAGAACAGCATTGAGAAATGCGTTACTCATCTAATTGCCATGCGCAGAATCTTATAGAAAAGCATGTGATACTTCGGTGTTTTGAGGAACATAATTACGAAGCACACGTGAGCATGGACGGTGGCTTTTGTTAATGAATTTTCAGAGTTAATGAAAAAATATTAGTTTCTTTTACATTATTCGATCATCTATCAGCTATAGTAAATATATTCTATAGGAAATAAACTGTTTTAGTCAGTTGGTAGTTAGAAAATTCCTCAATAAATAGTAATGTAAGTGGCTGCAAAATTCTCTAATTCCGATCTCTTGTTCGAAATGGCAAAAGACTGAAATAGAATTTTAGATATGTTCAAAAGACACTAATATAGCGGGAGATGTGTTCTATAACGGTTTGTAAATTGACAAAATTGTACATCTTACTTACTTCAGAATCGATTCCGCTTCGCTGAATTCGGTCTTTACCGCAATGACGGACTACTAATCATTTTCGCAGTATGAATGGTCACATAATGGAAACTATTTGAAAGGACATCAATGATATATTTAAAGAATTAAATATTTTGATTATAGCTTAGATATAAGTCTTGATTTATCTGGTGTTAAACGCTGCTCTTAAAAGTACATCTAATGAGAAATTGCAATATATTAATATAAATTTTGATCACCTCTATAAATTTAAAAAAAACTTTGTTAATATCACGTTTATTCGAAGATATCCAGTTTGTTCGGTAACGAGCAATCTTTTAACCATGTTGTTCTTTATAACCAATGCGCATTAAAAGACAGTTCAGTAATCCCCTCGACTATTGCGGGCGTTACGTTCTAAAAACCCCACGCGATAGGTGAAAATCTGCGAAGTAGAAACAGTACTGTACTGTATATATATATATATATATATATATATATATATATATATATATATATATATATATATATAATATATATATATATATATATATATATATATATATATATATATATATATATATATATATATATATCTTTTATTTTTATAATTTGCGTATATTTATTTTATTATAAATGCAAAACAAAACCACGGAGGAATCGACGTAAGCTTTAATAATAAACTGTGATAGGTGAACCGCGATAGGTGAGCCGCAATATGGCGAGGGATTACTGTATCTTGAAAGACAGAGTGCATTACATAGAGAACAACACTAATATTCACAAAAGAAAAGATAAGAAACTAAATATTATGTATTATAACCCACCCTATAGTTTGAATGTTAGTTTTAATGTTGCCATGGTTTTCCTAGAAGTTATAAATAAGCATTCCCTCGTAGACTATAGAAATAGCATTTTAAATAGAAATAGCATTAAGGCATCAGAAGCCGTCGACGCTTCCATAACACATACAGTAATACATAATTTCAGCAACAATAATGTTTGCCTTCTCAAAGGTATCTGTCTTACAAAATAATTACTTTATTGATCTAAGCTCCCACCACCTTGAAGATAATGGGTAAAAGAAATGGTAGAGTTTCCTAAAAATCTCTTTAAAAAAGGTTTCTAACACACACACACACACAATTACACAAACACACACATAAACGCACGACACAGAGACACACAGAAAGACACACACACACACACATTTCGTGTGATCAGTGTGGTCGTGTCTGCTTCTCAAAAGCAGGCCTACTCAGCTACAAGCGTCAACCAATCTGATATCCAGCATGCTCTCTCGTGCACCTTGTATAGCAGAGTGTGTGGGTCAATTAGTGGACCCACACACTCTGTTTGTAGGTTGCGACCAGTGCCAGGCTGTTGCTGGAAGGCTGACTTGTGGTGGGCACGGAAGGATTTGTAGATCCCTTTCAGGACTTAGGCGCCATATGAGACGCCATCAACGATAGGGAGACCAAACGTGAGATTTTTCTTAGAGAAAATGGATTTAAGGAGTGGTCTTACTCGGTTACGGGTCGATTTCCACCATACATGTATATGCAAATGTATATATCGTTGCTAGTATGTTAAACTGTCCAAATTTGGTCAAATACGTTTTTTTCAATATTTATTTTTGCTTGCGACAGCCGGTTCTTTTGGCCAAACTATAGTATCTCCAGCTGCTTCAGATGCCAAGATACCAAAAATTGTCAAAGTGTAGTACAAGAGTTTTGCTATAGAATGGTGAAACTATTTTTTCGTTTTCTGAAAAAGTAACGCTTGGACTTACGACACTTTTGTATAATAGCAACGATATGTATGTATGTATGTATGTATGTATGTATGTATGTATGTATGTATGTATGTATGTATGTATGCGTATATGTAGGTATGTGTGTATGTCACTATTCAGTTTTATTTCAAGATTTCTTGCCAATAGAGAAAGAGCTAATAGAAAAGGCTCCTTCACTGGAATTTCTCCATCAACAACTGGGTATGTATGTATGTATGTATGTATGTATGTATGTATGTATGTATGTATGTATGTATGTATGTATGTATGTATGTATGTATGTATGTATGTATGTATGTATGCATGCATGATGTATGTATGTATGTATGTATGTATGTATGTATGTATGTATGTATGTATGTATGTATGTATAGAAGCAGATTTATATGTTTTATGTATGTCTTCTCATGCATAAACATGCATATCTAGGCATGCTCATATATACTTAAATGATAAACTGGTAAGTTTTACAGATTTTTACAGTTCCAGAGATGGCTTGAATCTGTAGTCTTTGAATCAGCTTTCTGGATTTGCCAAAAACATGCTTCACAGATTTTCTTGTTAGTTGTTTCACCATAACCAGTTGAGCATGTCCCTTAGTGGCTGACGATATGTGCATATCTGATCACGAGCAGACGTAGTGGGGGAACATCATGGCCATGTATTGAGAGGAATTCTTTGGGGTTTGGATAATCCCCCCCTGGAAACGTGAATGTTTCGCTCAGCATCCTTAAACAACTCTTACTCAGGGACCTTTTGAGCGGTAAGGGTTATTCGACCTGAAGAAAATTCTAACTGGGCCCCAGCTGCAGGGTCATGAGCTGTTTATCTTGGTATGAGATCACACATTTGGTTGTGATGCATGTGCCTGGTGTACCCTTATCAGACGGGTAATCATGATGGGTATATTAAGCTTCGTATATTTTACCTCAATGTCACTTTGAAGGAATGCACTGCTCTTTCACACACACAACAACAACAACAACAACAACAACAACAACAACAATAATAATAATAATAATAATAATAATAATAATAATAATATAGCTTTAACATCATTAAGTGGAATCTTACAGAGCTCCAACGCCTGGACAGGAAGACGAGAAAACTACTAACTTCTAAGAACATGCACCACCCAAAAGCAGATGTTGATCGTCTGTACCTACCTAGAAGTACCTACCTAGAAGTACCTACCTAGAAGTAATGGAGAAAGAGTAATGATGCAGATAGAAATATGCTGTAAGACCTCCACGATAGCAATGAACAGGCACTTAACTAATACAGAGGACTGGATATTGCGTCTTGTGAGCAAACACGAAATAGGCAAAAAGTCACATTCGATTGTCAAGGAATCTTGCAAATTCGCAAGTGAACTTGTCGTTAATCCTGAAATGGTTGAAAAACCTGAAACCACTACTACGATACAAGCAAAACGGATCAAGCAGACTGCAAGAAAGAACGGGTAGAAACAAATTGAGGAGCAATGGAACCAAAAACCTCTGCACGGACAGTATATACTTCGAAGTCGAAATGCCAATGTAGATCAAGCAATAACCCATCAGTGACCGAGAAGTTGGGGACTGAAAGCAGAGACTGAAGGTTTTATATTGGCGGCACAAGACTAAAGCTTTCTTACAAAAAACTACCAGGCTAAAGTTCTTCAAAACTGTTCTGACTCAAAATGCAGATTCTGCAACACATTTGACGAAACAATAGACCATCTCGTCTCGGAATGTCCTACGCTGACACCAAACGAATATAAAAGTCGCTACGGTAGGGTAGGACAGTATTTACATTGGAAAATATGTTAACACTACAAAATCAGCACTCCTGCTTACTGGCACAAACATTATCCTGAGCCAGTCGTTGAAGGTAAAAATGTGATTATTCTCTGGGATTTTCCAGCCAACACTGATAGAACGATCCAGGCTAATTGACCAGACATAATTATCAAAGATAGGGAAAAAAGACTCGTATACTAATAGATATAAGTTTTCCTGCTGATAAAAATATATCTGTCAAGGAATTTAACAAATTAAGTAAATATAGGACCTGGAAATTGAAATACAAAACATGTGGCATCTTAAAACGAGAATTGTTCCTGTTATTGTAGGAGCCCTAGAAATGATAAAAAAAGCGATGTCAGAAATATCTAGATAAGATCCCAGGAGAACCATGGATCAGAGAAATCCAAAAGATTGTGCTGACAAGTACTGTCCACATCCTTAGAAAAATGTCTGTGTTATATTACATGAAGTTATTTCACGACCTCCCCTCCACAAGCTTTCAGTTATATTGCAACAGCTCTTATCCTTCACTCGCCCTGGGACGCTGGGTGTGTCTCGGCAAGTGACTATAACAAGCATGCAGATTAAAAGTAAAAATGACAATAATGATAACAACAACAACAACAACAACACCGTAATATAAATAAAATGCCAAACGTCTTTGTGCGTGTATGTATATATATATATATATATAAATGCAAGTGTGTGTGGTTATATATGTGCGTTTAGCCCCAAAACGGTGCATCCTCGAGAAAAACGAATTTGATTTTCGAATTCTGCGTCCGACAATGTCGTTCGAAAATAATAATAACAAAATATACTTTGTAACGAGAAATAACTTCCAGATCGACAAATCTCCACCTCTCTGTCTACCATCATCAAACTATCTCCCGAGGCATATTCATCTGACTCTTTGAGACTCTCTTTCATTGTGTGTATGTTAACTCTCACCATTGCCTTCATTTTGTTTTAACACCTTTTATGTATATATGTATGCGTATGTATGTATGCATGCATGTATGTATGTATGTATGCATGTATGTATGTATGTATGTATGTATGTATGTATGTATGTGTGTGTATATATTTATGTATATATGTATATGTATATATATACATATATATATATATATACATATATATATATATATATATATACATACATACATACATACATACATGCATGCATGCATACATACATACACATACATATATACATAAAAGGTGTTACCAACCACATAGCTCCGGGTTCAGTCCCACTGCGTGGCACCTTGGGCAAGTGTCTTCTACTATAGCCTCGGGCTGACCAAAGCCTTGTGAGTGGATTTGGTAGACGGAAACTGAAAGAAGCCCGCCGTATATATGTATATATATATATATATATATATATATATATATATACGCGTGTGTGTGTTTGCGTGTCTGTGTTTGTCCCCCTAGCATTGCTTGACAACCGATGCTGGTGTGCTTATGTCCCCGTTACTTAGCGGTTCGGCAAAAGAGACCGATAGAATAAGTACTGGGCTTACAAAAAGAATAAGTCCCGGGGTCGAGTTGCTCGATTAAAGGCGGTGCTCCAGCATGGCCGCAGTCAAATGACTGAAACAAGTAAAAGAGTAAAGAGTAAAGAGTAAAATATATATATATATATTAGCTAGTTAGAAAAAAATGAAAGCAGTAACTATACTAAGAAGTAATGTTTATCGCAACTTCAACATGGCGTTACTACCATTTTAACCCCAGGAGTAGGCGTAGGAGTGGATGTGTGGTAAGTAGCTTGCTTACCAGCCACATGGTTCCGGGTTCAGTCCCACTGCGTGGCACCTTGGGCAAGTGTCTTCTGCTATAGCCTCGGGCCGACCAAAGCCTTGTGAGTGGATTTGGTAGACGGAAACTGAAAGAAGCCCGTCGTATATATGTGTGTATATATATATATATATATATATATATATATATATACGTGTGTGTGTGTGTGTGGTGTGTGTGTGTGTGTGTGTGTATGTTTATGTGCCTGCATTTGCCCCCCCCCACATCGCTTGGCAACCGATGGTGGTGTGTTTACATCCCCGTAATTTTGCGGTTCGGCAAAAGAGACCGATAGAATAAGTACTAGGCTTACACAGAATAAGTCCTGGGGGCGATTTGATCGACTAAAGGTGGTGCTCCATCATGGCCACAGTCAAATGATTGAAACAAGTAAAAGAGAGTAAGAGAGAGAGAGAGAGAGTAGGAGACCGCCTCCGCCAGCTGTATATTGTGAGCTGCATGTGTATAAGTAAGCACAAATGACGTATAAAATTCACAACATATATATGTATATATATATATATATAAATTCAATCCTGCACTCTAAACATGGACAACGTAAACTCGAAAAGAACTAGTTTACGTCATCGAATATTGCCAGTGTCGCAGGTTTTCTCTCATGGTTTCTCTCTCATAGAGAGATGTTGTGACAGCAATAGTGGGGTCTCCCATTCCCAGTGGGCCAACCGTGCGCCTGCACACCAACCCAGCTATTTCCACGTACCCACACATATATACATGCATACATACACATGTACACATATTGTTGGATGGCCGTTAACTTCTGAGCTCTCCCTCCCTTTGACAGGTCTTGGTTTTTGTCCTGCAGGGTGTTCAACAATCACCCTTCTCACCAAGCAAGCTTGATGTGGTTGCCATGCAACAAGTTATACTTGGTTACGTTACCAGTAGTGCCCAAGAACAACCTGACATACATTCTTATATATATATATATATATAATTTCAACAATTGAGGGTAAAATTAATTAGCTATTAATCAATTTCACCAAGTATTCAGTATGTAAAGGGACCATTTAAGGCGAATTCAAAATATTACATTGTATAAAAGTGCTTAGTAAAATAAATTACTTTGCCACATACTGAACTCATTAGAAATAGCAGCCAAAAAAAGATTTTTTAGCCATTTCCAATACTTAAAGAAAATTTCTCTCAGATAGTGTTTACTCAAAATAACCCACGAAGGTATGGGGG
>NW_021833513.1:22500-27695 GCF_006345805.1 Octopus sinensis | reverse complement strand
CTCACGAATGCTTTTTAGCAACTGCCATTTGGTGCATGAGAGAGTTCGATGCAGCTGGCCTCATCTTCACCTCCTGCCGTGAAGTTGGTTCATCTGGACACCTGACAGGAAGAGATCCAGTTTTATTTTGAAGACATCTGCATCCACCCCATGCAGGTCTCTCAGGTTCTTCGGGAGGATATTGAAGAGCTGTGGGCCTCTGAAACCCAGGCTATCACAGTATCTTGTCCTACATCTTGATGGCAAATTTGGAGTCCTTGGCACTATGCAGTGGCGCCCAGTTCTGGCATTTGTGTAACTCTCGATGCCAAAGTTTGGGACAAGTCCTTGTAGGATCTTCCAGATGTATATTATGGCATATCTTTCTCGCCTACGCTCTAATGAATAGAGTCTTAATCTCTTGAGTCTTTCCCAGTAGCTTATATGCTGCACAGAGGCTATCTTCTTCGTGTAGCTTCGTTGGATCGCCTCAAGTTCTGTGATTAACTTGAGACTGGAGTATCTTTTTAATTTTCTTTTTTTCTTTTTCGTTTCTATTCCAGGGTGACTCAGGAACCGGTCTGATGTGTAAACGGAAGGCGGACTCGAAATATATCTTGGCTGGAATCGCTTCCTTTGGCTACAATTGCGATCAAGGATTTGGCGTATTCGTTCGAGTGAAACACTTTGAAGACTTCATCAAAAAACATACAAATGTCTAAAACTGATGCTGCGCATGCTCCCTTGCTCTTCTTTCTCACACATTGTCTACTCTTTCTAATTTTCGTTCTCCCCACTTCCTTTTCTTTTTTTCTTTCCTATTCCAATAAGCCTTGAGAGGAGGAATTAAAAAATAACACGCAACATTTATATAGAATAAATTTGGTACTGTCGATTTGTATTGAGTTCGTTTATCAATAAACGTTTGCATTTAATTTATCACTTCACTGTAATATGTATGTCTGCGTGTGTATCTGTGGATACATGTATATATAAATATATATATATATACAGGAGTGGCTGTGTGGTAAGTAGCTTGCTTACCAACCACATGGTTCCGGGTTCAGTCCCACTGCGTGGCACCTTGGGCAAGTGTCTTCTGCTATAGCCCCGGGCCGACCAATGCCATGTGAGTGGATTTGGTAGACGGAAACTGAAAGAAGCCTGTCGTATATATGTATATATATATAAGTGTGTGTGTATATGTTTGTGTGTCTGTGTTTGTCCCCCTAGCATTGCTGCTTGACAACCGATGCTGGTGTGTTTACGTCGCCCTCACTTAGCGGTTCGGCAAAAGAGACCGATAGAATAAGTACTGGGCTTACAAAGAATAAGTCCCGGGGTCGATTTGCTCTACTAAAGGCGGTGCTCCAGCATGGCGCGGTCAAATGACTGAAGCAAGTAAAAGAGTATATATAACAATAGGGTAATAAGAACGTATTATTACCAGTGGCCTAGTACAAAAACGAATTAGTCATTAGACTGTATATTATTCACATAGAAATACAATAAGAGGCTTCCAAATAGGAAAGCCTTGTGCTAGAAAGAGCAGTAGAAAACTGAAAACCACCAAATAAGGATAAATTTTCGAAAGGAATGAAAATTAAAAACGTTTACCGTCTCAATTATTTTGTTGCTGGAAATAGTTAGAAACCATGGTCTGGGAAATAATTGAGATGGTAAACGTTTTTAATTTCCATTCCTTTCGAAAATTTATCCTTATTTGGTGGTTTTGAGTTTTCTACTGTTCTTTCTAGCACAAGGCTTTCCTATTTGGAAGCCTCTTATTGTATTGATAATATATATATAATATATATATATTATATTATATATATATATATATATAATATATTTATATATATATATATATATATAGTCAAAATAAGCAACAAGGATATCCAGAGGTAATGCACTACTTCTGGATATCCTTGTTGCTTATTTTGATTATAATCCCCCCATTTGAATTATATAGATAATACCATACTAAATTCTGGTGCCTTTAACTTAAGTACCATATTCAACAGAATCTAAATTTTACTGAACTTATGTGTGTGTGTGTGTGTGTGTTTATGTATAAAGCAACCTTCGTTCGTTTGTTTACGTTCATCGTAATTTGAATTTATATATATGTATGTATACATATATGTGTGTGTGTGTGTATATATGTATGTGTGCATGTGTGTATATACATAACATGTATGTATATATGTATGTATACATGCATGTATGAATGAGTGTATGTATGTATATACGTATGTATGCATGTATGTGTGCGTGTATATGAGTGTGCTTGTATGTATGCATGTATGTATTATCTATGTGTGCATGTATGTATGCATGTATGTATGTATATATGCATGTATGATTGTATGTGCGTATGTATGAATGTGTATATCTGAATGTTTGTATATGCGCGTGTGTGTGTATACATAAATATACATATACCTATATCTATTTCTCTCTCTCTCCTCTCTCTCTCTCTTTCTTTCTTTATTTATATATATATATATATATATATATATTATATATATATATATATATATATATATATAATATATATATATATATATATATATATATATATATATATCCTATATGGATATATGGCCGAGGTCGACTTTGCCTTTCATCCTTTCGGGGTCGATTAAATAAGTACCAGTTACCCACGGGGTCGATGTAATCGACTTAATCCGTTGTCTGTCCTTGTTTGTCCCTCTGTGTTAGCCCTTGTGGGTAGTTAAAGAAATAATATATATATTATATTACCCGGCGGATAATGATTCTGCGAGCTTGCCGCTGTCGACACTGGATAATAATGGTTTATTTAAAGTGTTAATATTCCATTGACATATGTACCTATTTCTTTACTACCCACAAGGGGCTAAACATAGAGGGGACAAACAAGGACAGACAAACGGATTAAGTTGATTATATCGACCCCAGTGCGTAACTGGTACTTATTTAATCGACCCCGAAAGGATGACCGACCCCGAAATCGAATTCTCGGGTAGAATCAGACACAATGTGCGAAAAGGCTGTCCCTTTTGGCTTACGGGTACAATCCACCGTAAGAGCTTCCGTATGTTTTTCCCCTCAATCCATTTCTAATCGCAAGGTGTGAAGCAATCCGAAGTTAGAGAAACATGACAGGATGCCAGCCAGGGGAAACGAACTCCCAAACCATTCAATTTAGATCAACTTCGTCATCAAAGACTCTGAAAGAATGCAATAACGGGAATTAAACTCAATTCTAGAAACAAAGTAATTTTTATTTATTTTAACAAATCTTTCCTTACAAACAGGGATTAGGATTTCAATGGCCGTCGGAGTAACTCG
This sequence comes from Octopus sinensis, assembly GCF_006345805.1. Classification (NCBI taxonomy): domain Eukaryota; kingdom Metazoa; phylum Mollusca; class Cephalopoda; order Octopoda; family Octopodidae; genus Octopus; species Octopus sinensis. The sequence continues at coordinate 24,380 of NW_021833513.1, read as the reverse complement.
TGTGTGGTGTGTGTGTGTGTGTGTGGAGCAGCAGAGCAACAGCAACAACAGCAGTAGTAGTAGTAGTAGTAGTAGTAGTAGTAGTAGTAGTAGTAGTAGTAGTAGTAGTAATTGGTGGTGATGGTGATGGTGGTGGTGGTGGTGGCAGCTGAAGCAGCGGCAGCGACGACAGCGGAGTCGGTGGGGGTGACGAAGACGGAAATGGTGGTGGTGGTGGTAATGGTAGCAGCGGCGGCCATGACAGTGGTGGTGGTGGTGATGGTGGTGGTGGTGGTGGTGACGAAGACGGCGGCGGTGTAGGTGGTGGTAGTAGTGATAGTGGCGGCAGCGGTGGCAGAGGTGGTGATGGTGGTGATGGTAGTGGTAGTGGTGGTGGTGGTGGTGGTGGCGGTAGTTGTAGTGGTATTGATGTTGTTATTGGTGCTGTTGTCGTTGCTGTTGCTGCTGTTGTATTCCGACCGCTTAGAAGACAGAATTCAAGGATAAATTTGAGAGATGAACGAAATGTATGTATGAGTGTGTGTGTGTGTGTATGTATGTATGTATGTATGTGTGTGTGTATGTATGTATGTATGTATGTATGTATCTATGTATCTATGTATGTGTGTGTGTGTATGTATGTATGTATGTATGTATGTGTGTATGTATGTACGTATGTATGTATGTATGTATGCATGCATGCATGTATATATGTATGTATGTATGTATGTAAGTATGTATGTATGTATGTATGTGTATATTTATCTATGTATATATTTATGTATGTATGTATGTATGTATGTATGTATGTATTTATGTATGTATGTATGTATGTATGTATGTATGTATGTATGTATTATGAATGTTTGTTTGTAAGCAGTAGGTAGGTAAGTAGGTAAGTAGGTAGGTAGGTAGGTAGGTAGGTAGGTAGGTAGGTAGGTAAGTAGGTAGGTATATAAGTAGGTTGGTATGTAGGTAGGTATAGCCATTTATGTGATGTAGATATATTGTGATAAGCAAAATGAACTGTGGTATTCGTCCGAAAACAGTGTCTCCTATGGATGCGCCGTGTTTCAAACGTACATAACAGAGAGAGAAGCGAAACTCGTCTGAGCAGCGGTGAATGAAAACGTTGAATGCATTTCTGCGTCATTAGGCGTTATCAATAACCTATCATTACATATCTGCATTAAATATGATACATGAATGACTGTTTTAACCTAATTTAATCTGTAATTAGATAGAGATGTTGTATGAAAACTTTTGACACTTAATAGTATACAATATTTTTTAAAGAATAAGACAAAATTCAATGAAATAATGTACGATGTTTTAGATGATAATATCGCTCTCTTCTTCGCTGTGAATGTCTTTCTATGACGCGTCATCTAAATGAACAACCATTGTTTTCATCAAAATAGAATGACTCTTGGGAGAAACGGTCGTCACGGCCTTGGGGTTGGTAGAATTGTATAAAGTCTGTGTCGGCTGCTTAGCATTTAAACGAGAACAGGCTGAATATTGAGGGCGTGACTGTGATGGTTGTATTTGTAGCGGCACAGCTGTCGAATTCCCGGTGCTTGTGACTCCGTAGCGTGTGTGGCGCGAGTCCCTCTCGCCGAAGTGTTTGCTGAGGCACGGGATATTTCTGTAGGAAGTAGAAATAGAAAAGTTATTAGAGAAAGGGGAGAAATGTGAGTGGGGGCGGGGGGTAAAAGGGAAATAGTGAGGAAGAGAGGAGGGGAGGAAGAGGATCAGTAGCAATGTGAGGAGGAGGTCGAGTGTGAGAAGGAGGAGGAGTGCGACAAGGAATAGTGCGAGGAGTGGGAAAGGAAAGGGGTGTGAAAAGAATAGGAGAGCGAGGAGGATGAGTGCGAGAAGGAGGAGGTGAGTGCAAGAAG